>NC_052156.1:129036810-129336810 GCF_902713615.1 Scyliorhinus canicula
TTGCAGTGGGATACATGATGGAGGATTGTTTGCAAATTATTATATTAAATATTCTGATTATGATGTACATTGCACATTTTTCATTACAGTAAGCAGCATAATTCGGGGATCACATGAATTACATCTGGCAAAACTTGCCAGAGAAGATTTCACATTTGAAGTACATGGATATTATTGTGGAACTGCATGAGTTAATTTGGTGGAGTTAACTTGCCAGTCAATGAAAACTAATGCAGAATTGTTTACAGTTTTTGGCTCAAGGTTTCCTAAACTGTGAGTGGTGAGCCCCCTCTGGAGTTGTGAGATCAGCATTTGGGGTGTTGAGCTCGGAGGCAGCAATGATGGCCTCATTCAGAGAGTGAGATTTGATTGTCCTGGGATTGGCTGCAAGGCCCCATTTAATGTGCCAAATTTGGCTATGGTGTAACCCAATCATCTCTGAGGCCCGGTCGCTGACATCACGAGAACCTGCAAAATGCTAAGTGTCTTAGTTTTTTCCTGTTCGTTTATCCTTGCTGTTTGAACCCTCAGTCCGCTCAACAGCTCTTTCCCTGTGCAAGTTTTCACTCTTCACAGATGCACCAACTATGGAGCATTATAATGGGTTCACAGCAGAAAAATGTTTAGAAGCACTGGATTGAAGTTTTTCACTTGCTGTGACCAAGCCATCAAATTGCAAAACCGAGCATTTAATGCAAAGATAACTAACTATAACTGGTGTTTCTGATGGAGTCCAAATACACTCTCCCTGAGTCTCAGCAACTCTCTCTCTAACCTGACAGACCTACTCCATCCCTCTTTCTATCTTTGTTAGATCTGTTCTATCTTTAATGCAGGCAGTTGCCTAGAACAACATTGGCTTTGATGTCATGGGCACCAGAATTGCACTTGCGGGAAGTCTTGATCACTATCCAGTGGCTCTTGGTGGAAGCTGACCATATATATGTGGCATGAAAAAGAAGAAAACAAAAAGCAAGACTTGTACCTATAAAGTGTCTTTCACGACCACTGGATATCTCAAGTGGCTTTGCAGCCAAAGAAAAAAAAGCACGTTTTAAGTGTAGTCACTGTTATAATGTGGATGAATTTCTTGCAGAAAATCTGCTTGGAATCAGCCTCCTGTCTTAAATGATTGGTCATTTGGATGTGGTACCCAGAGAGTTATTGCTAACCAATACTACAGCAAGGGTGAGGAAAGGATGAAAATTGAAGACAAAAAATAACTAATGAATAAAAGAAAACAAAATACATCATACTTGTTTATACTATAGACTATAAGAAGCAATTATCTTGTTTGAAATGTTTTTAGCATATCATTTAATAGTTATTGTATTAAATTATTCTAAGATGAGTCTTTGGTATAGAGCATAAAATGTTAACTTTTTTTATCTTTCAGAACAAGTACATAAACACTTAAAACAGTCAGAAGTTGAGTACCTGCAGTTTGCTTTTCGGTGGATGAATAACCTGCTGATGAGGGAACTTCCCCTGCGGTGTACCATCAGGTTGTGGGACACATATCAGGTGAGTTCATATTGTCCTTCTGGCAACATTAATTGCACACTCTTGTGAAGACCTGCTGACGCAGGTGCAGATCCTTGAAATGCATTAACTCCACTAAGTGTGCCACTTCAGAATACTTGTCCATGATTGACTGTGTCGAATTTCTCTTTTCTTTGAAACTGATGAAAACATTGATGTGGAATTTAAAGAGCATTTTATTGCTATTCACTATGCGGAACATGATGTGTGTGAGATTAACCCTTTCAGGCTGTATTTTGCGTCACTACAAAACATTTTAATTGGTTGTCAACTCAATGAATGGTTATATTACCTCTGGTGTAAAATTGGACTGACCGAGTGAGCAATAGCACCTTGAGGAAGTCGCCCTCAGCCTTGTGCTGGCTGTTTTCTGAGAGTAACTGGGCTGAACTTTAAAAAGTTTCCAGTGGGATTGATTCCATATTTAAACTTTACATTGCAGCTGCCGTGTGAGCTATTCGCGATCAGTAAAATTTAACCAACCTTTGGATGCTGATGAGCAGCATTTCACATTCTCTGAGCAAAGAGTAATATGAAGTGGCAACTCATGCCATCTGAAGTACTTCTGCTAAACCACTACTGGTTGTAATACTTTATTGTTGGCTACCATGTCTTCACAGAAAACTTACAACACCAGGTTAAAGTCCAACAGGTTTGTTTCAAACACGAGCTTTCGGAGCACGGCTCCTTCTTCAGGTGAATGGGATTCACCTGAAGAAGGAGCCGTGCTCCGAAAGCTCGTGTTTGAAACAAACCTGTTGGACTTTAACCTGGTGTTGTAAGACTTCTTACTGTGCTCACCCCAGTCCAACGCCGGCATCTCCACATCTTCACAGAAAACGTATAGTGACTGAGAAGATAGCATTTTATACTATTGTTTTTCTAAACTTCCAGAAACATCTTTGATGTTTTGCATGTAAGCCTAATGTATAGAGGTCTGAGGAGTGGCCCAAATAAATGATACATTGGTTACTGGTCAGGGGATGCTATGTCATGCTCTTGAATATTTATTCCAAAGGCTTAATTCAGGACTGCAATGCAATTGATCAAAGTTTGACAGATAAAGGAGGTAGGATGGACAGTTTTCTTTTGGGTTAGCCAAGGAATTTGAGAAATACCCAGACAAATTTGCACAAAGGTAGAATTCTAACAAAGTCAAATAAAGATGAATTAATCTGATTAATTAATAAAAAATTAGAAAGAAGAATGGCAGATGTAATTAATAATGTTAAACTGCTAGAGAAGAAGCTGAAAAGGATCTGATTGTTGGAAGGGATGAAATATTAAGCAGATGGAATATTTGGCTGAAGAGAAGGAAACTGCAAATATCAAAGATCCCCAATAAAATGGGAGAAACAGATTAGTAGGCCAGGCAGCATATTTGACTAAATATCTTTTTTTGGACCTTGTAAAAAAAAAATCTTTCATTCATTCAAGGAATGTAGGCATTGCTGGCAAGGCCAGCATTTATTGTACTGCCCATCCTTAATTGTCCTTAAGAAATTGGTGGTGAGTTGCTTTTCTGAACCACAATCCACATGGTGTCGATGCACCAATAATGAAGCCAGGTAGCATTCCAGTGTTTTGTCCCAAAGAAAGGAACATTGATAAATGTTCACGTCAGAATGGTTTGTGACTTGGAGGGGAACTTGCAAGTCGGCTGCCTTTGTCATAGACAATGGAAGTCATGTGTTTGGAAGGTGCTGTTGAAGAAACCTTTGTCACTTGTGCATCTTTTCGATATTTTAAATTACACCCATCTTGTGCCAGTGCTGGATAATGTGAATGGTTAAGGTTGTGGGTGGAGTGCTAATCAAGTGGGTTGGATACTGCTGGAGCTGCACCCATCCGGGCAAGTGGACAGCATTTTGTCTCGTGTAGATGGTAGAAAGGCTTGAGGGAAATAGGAAGCAAGTTATTTGTCACAGAATTCTCAGTCTCTGAAAGTTATTGATGTTTCATCGTAGAATCCCGACAATGCAGAAGGAGGCCATTCAGCCCATCAAGTCTGCATGACTCAAGGGCAGCACGGTCGCACAATGGTTAGCATTGCTGCCTCACACTGCCGAGGTCCCAGGTTCGATCCCGGTTCTGGGTTACTGTCCATGTGGAGTTTGCACGTTCTCCCCGTGTTTGCATGGATTTCGCCCCCATAACCCAAAGATGTGCAGGGTAGGTGGATTGGCCACGCTAAATTGCCCTTAATTGGAAAAAATGAATTGGGTACTCTAAATTATTATTTTTTTAAATGTCCGCATGACCCTCCAAATGAAAACCCAATCTCCCACCCTATCCCCGTAACCCCATCTAACCGTTTGACACTTAGTGGCAATTTAACGTGGCCGATCCACCTAACCACATCTCCGGATTGTGGGAGGAAACCAGTGCATCCGGAGGAAACCTATGCAGACATGGAGAACGTGCAAACTCCACACAGACAGTCACCCAAGGCCGGAATTGAACCCTGGTCCCTTGCGCTGTGAGGTGGCAGTGCTAACCACTTGCCATCGTGCCACCCTTTTTGGTTCTTTTTCGTGTGATAAATGTTATAATGTGTTCTTGTTTGTGTGCGTTCCAGTCGCTAATCAAAGGAATGTTACGAAATGCTAAAATATTGATTAACTCCAAAGTAGTGAAGGAGGAAGAATATGTAAGAAATTGCAGACTAGGAAGATGAAATAAGCTAAACATATGTTAGAAACTGAATGCAGATTATTCTTGCGGTTATAAACCTTGATTCTATGAAATATCCTTGGGGTAAAACCAGTGAATGGGCATAAATAGAACCATTCAACATGTCCAAGCAAAATAGATTGTTGAATTGTGTTAGCTTTGTAGCAACCAATGTAGCATCCTTCAGATGTTACTATACCTTTTGTATATGTGAACAAATTTCAATCCGCAATAAGCCATCTTAATATTTTCCAGCTGCGCTCATGATATGTGTATGTATGTATGTATGTATCTATGATTCTAGATTTTTTATTTTGATAAGAGCACACTTGGAATACAGTGTGCAGTCCTGGTCTGTGTACTGTGAAAAGGAATGACAGAATTGAACGGATGCACCAGTCCGGAAAGATTGAACAAGCCAGGGTTCTTTCTCTGTAAAGAGAAGAGCAAAAGGAAACCGGATTGAGATCTTTTGAACTATGAAAGAATTTGATAGGGTGAATGTGGAGATATTGTATCTGCTTGGTTGAATCCAAGTACAGTACAATAAATAGAAATTGCTACTAAGAGAAGAAATGAAGAATTTCTGAACAATTTCTTCTCCGTGAGAATACCGAAAGTGTGGCACTAGTTGCCACATTGAGTGGTTGAAGCATACATAATGGTTTGATGCATAGATGAAGAAGGTGATTGCAGGTATGGGAGTATGGCAGTAAGAGATAATAATGCTGGGAAGAGGTACTTACGAGTTCAAACACTGGTGTGGATTGAGTAAATGTTTCACTGCATGCTACCATGATAGCCAAGAATATATAAAACGTTTTAAAAGCTGAAGTGAGCAGATGATACCAACGAAAACTATTAGCAATGAAATTGCTCCAAATATTTGTTTAACATTTTATTACCAAAATGAGAAATGTAAATTGTATACGAAACTTGTGACATAATCTAGGCCATCAAAAAATACTAAATCTAAAATCACTGATTAAATCTTAACAAGGATTTGTGTCAATCACTTGCGGATGAGAGAAAACTTGCTGAGGGTGAAATGTTATCAGGGACAAGGGAAAAAAATAAAAGATCGAATCGAGATCAAGTGCAACCTTAAATTTTTCTTAGAATGCTTGCTGAAAATGGAGCCTAATTTATTACCTTGAAGGGCTTATTTATTCACTGTAATACTGCCCATTAGGAGTGCAAGGTCAGAGAATTTCCCCTCATTTTAAACATAACGTTCAATTTCCACAGATCTTCGGGAATCAGGTCATTCTTCCGAATGATCTTAGTTGCAATTATGCTCGTTTTAGACAAACATGTTCCAAAGAAGAGAGGATGCAATTTTTTTTTACAGGGACTGTTTTTTCAGTAAATTAATTTATGCATTATTTGAACGGTTGTTCTGCAGAAACTTTTAGAACTGTTTTAAAATAATATGATTTATGTAAATGCTCCAAGTGATTCATTGTTGCCTTTTGGATAAATAAGAAATGTGTTACGCTCGCATCAATTTACTGTTATTCTAAGTTATTATTTCACTTCAATATCTCATGTATCTTGAAATGAAATGTATTTTATTTTGCCAAAGATTCTGTTCAGTTTCAAAAATTCCATACCATCACATACATTTAGCTCCTCTGTCAGATAATGTCCATCATTCACCAGCAGCAAAGCACTATGCTTTGAATTTAACGCCACATGGAGCCATCTTGGTTAAGTGCTCTTCCTGCCCTAATTGCACGTCGATCTTCCTGACTTCTGCTGAAGTTCCTTTTCTCCCCCTCGTTCTGAAGGTGCAGAGCAATTTCATTGATTGATTAAAAATCTTTTCTTTCTATAGTGTTGTGAGGATCTGGAAAAAAAGGCCAGTTATGGAACATCTATGAAACCTTTGCCAGGACATCCTGTTTTTCAGAAAAGTTTACATTTTTTACATTACAGGTCCTGCTGAAATATATTTTCTATATTTTCAATTTGTGTTAATAGTGAGCACCCTTGGACTGATCCTTGGTTTTGTTGGCACCTGGACTAAGATCAGCAATGAATACAGTAGATCATTATCAGGAGCCAACACCTCCACAAATGTTTGTATTCCTAACCTTGCAGAATTGTTAAAACTTCACAGTCTGTTTCAGAATAACATTTTCCACACAGGTGTAAGTTATCTTAACTATCAACCAAAGGAGACATTGAATTGCATTCTCCAAGAAAAGCAGGTCTCTGAGCCTAAAAGAAATGGACCATTCAAAACATTGCTGTGGCTGCTCTACATTCTACAAAATCTAAAAAGTTGGAGAGCTAGTTTCAATCACAGGATTAACTCAGGACTCGACTCCAGGGCATTAAAGTTGTGGTACTGCAAAAGGGGAATTAAAATTAATTTCTGGAAGCTCTGCAGGGCTACAAATATCTTGGTTGAGTAAATGTTAGCATACAGTTTACATTTCAGAGTGTAAATTTGACAGTACGTATAGTTGGCTTTGTCTGAAATTGAATTTTTTAAACTTTAATTCAACTACTCAGCTTAGTTTATGCAGATACAACCATGCATTTGTTATCACGCCATAGCTACAGACAAGGGAATGCACCAATGGAGTGAACAATGTTATGAATCCATTGTGGTTCACGAAAATCTTAGAAAGTGCAGAAACTAGTAGACATGGACAGGGTGCTCGTCTAAGTAGGCATACTGACATGTTAAATTATCCTGCTATCCTTACATCTGGGTTTATTTTTAGGATTCCTTTGATTGTCTTGTAGGCCATCACACCTCAGATTTCCTTTTGCAAGGATAAAGGCCTCCCAGTTTATCAAGACATTTTTGTAGCTTCTCACAATGACATTGTGAATTGGGGTCTTCTCTGCACTAACCCCTTAGAAGGTTTGGAAAACTGAACTGTACATAGTACTGCAGTAACAAAATAACCAGAGAATTTCACAACTTCAACATGTCTTTTGGGAATTTGAGTAGCACAGATTAGGTAATAAACTCATCCCATTCCCTTTATTGCAAATCACCAACAATGAACACTCATGGGCTGGATTTTATGCCCCCCACCCAGAATTTTCAGCGGGGAAGTACGTAAAATATGAGGGATGGCGAGCTCATCATCATCTTCCCGCCTGACTCTGATGTGGTCTCCACAATATAGTGAGTAGGCAGACAGAGGTTGGCAGCTCACCCTCTATTTTTAACTAAATAATTCACGGACAATTGAACCTGTAACCAAGCTAGTCTTTTTATTATTCATTAATGGGATGTGGACGTCATGGGCAAGGCGAGCATTTATTAACCATTCCTAGTTGCCCTTCAGAAAGTGGCGGTGAGTTGCTGCCTTGAACCGATGCAGTCCCTGAGGTGTAGGTACACCCACAGTGCTTTCATGGAGTTAGTTCCATGATTTTGACCCAGCAACAGTAAAGGAATGGCTATATATTTCCAAGTTGGGGTGATGAGTGACTTGGAGGGGAACCTCCAGGTGGTGGGATTCCCAGCTATCTGCTACTCTTGTACTTCTAGATGCTAGTGGTCGTGGGTTTGGAAGGTGCTGCCTAAGGAACCTTGGCCGGTTCCTGCAGTGCATCTTATAAATGGTACACACAGCTGCCATTGTTTGTTGGTGGTGGAGGGATTGAATGTTTGTGGAAGGGGTAGCAATCAAGCGTTGCCTTGTCCTGGATGGTGTTGAACTTATTTATAAAAAAAAATTAGAATACTCAATTATTTTGTCCGATTAAGGGTAAATTTTACGTGGCCAGACCACCTAACTGGCAAATCTTTGGGTTGTGGAGGTGAAATCCACTCAAACACGGGGAATGTGCAAACTCCACACAGACAGTGCTCCACGAACCCAGGTCCTCAGCACTGTAGGGAGCAGTGCTAACCACTGCGCCATCTGGTGTTGATCTTCTTGGGTGTTGTTGCCGCTGCACTCATCCAGGCAACTGGAAGTATTCCATTACACCTGTTAGGAGGTGAGTTACTCGCAGTAGGATACTTAGCCTTTGACCTGCTCTGATAACCACAGTATTAAAATAGCTAGTCTCATTGAGTTTCTGATCAATGGTAACCACAAGATGTTGATTGTGGGGCATTCAACGATGGTAATGCATTTGAATGTCAAGGGCCAATGGTTCGATCTGCTCTTTTCGGAGATGGTCATTGCCTGGCACTAATGTGGCGCAAATTTAACTTGCCTCTTGTCAGCACATGGCTGGATATTGTCCAGATCTTATTGCATTTGGACATGGACGGCTTCATTATTTGAGGAGTGCCAAATGGTCCTGAACATTGTGCAGTCATCTGCGCACATCCCCACTTCTGACCTTATGATGGAAGGGATGCCACTGAGGAAGCAGCTGAAGGTGGTTGGCCGAGGACACTAGCCAGCAGTGATGTCCTGGGACTGAGATAATTGACCTCCAACTACCACAACCATCTTCCTTTGTGCCAGGTATGACAAAACCAGCGTAGACTTTTCCCCCTGATTCCCACTGACTCCAGTTTTGCTAGGGCTCTTTGATGCCATACTTGGTTAAATGCTGACTTGAAGTCAAGGGCAGTCACTCTCGCCTCACCTTTGGTACTCAAACAAGGCTGTAAAAAGGTCAGGAGCTGAATGACCCTGGTGGAATTAAATCTGAGGATTCGTGAGCAGGTTATTCATAGAATCCCTACAGTGCAGAAGGAGGCCATTGCTGAGTAAGTCGTGCTTGATATTACTGTAGATGACTCTTTTCATCACTTTGATGATGAAGTGATAGGGCAGTAATTGGCTGTGTTAGATTTGTCCTGTTTCTTGTGTACAGAACACACTTGGACAATTTTCCACATTGTTGGTGCCAGTGATGTAGCTGTATGGGAATAGCTTGGCTAGTTGTTCCATGATTTCGCTTGTCACCCATGTGATGTCATCTCCTTAAAAAAAGAACTTACAATATTGATCAGGTGGGTTTAGACTTTATGAAACTGTGTTGGTTACAAGTTATTTTCAAATAGGCACTTTCATTTTAGAACCATAGAATTCTGATAGTGCAGAAGGAGGGCCATCAAGTTTGCACTGACTCTCTGAAAGAACACACGACCTAGTCCCACTCCCACTCCCCCGCCCTATCCCTGTAACCTAACCCACCTAACCTGCACATCTTTGGACACAGAGGCAACTTAGCAAGGCCAATCCACCTAACATGCCCATCTTTGGAAAGTGGGAGGAAACCCACATAGATGCGGTGTCATGGGAGTGTCCCTTTAAGAAATGTTTTTGTCTTATCACATGGCTTCAGTGATGTCATTGTGTGGGTGGAGCTGGGCTGTGGATCTGGGAGTTGGTTATAGTTTTGCTTTGGTTTGGGGCTTGTTTGTGGCTCTGAGTTTTTTGCTTTCGTTTTCACATTTGGCTGCTGTACTCAGACAGACAAGTATCTTGGAGTGTCTCTCTCTATATTCATTTTAAAAGCTGTTTCCAGTCTGCTTGATAACTTGAAAAGAGATAACTGCATTCCGGTAGGAATTCAAACCTGCTGTTCGAGAAGGGAAACAGATTATCAATACCAAGTCTTAAAGACTTCCTGGACTACACCTTTGAAAAGGGTTTTCTGGTTTATGGGATTTTGTTATTAAATTGGAACAGTTAAAGGGGGAATTTATTAAGGAATATACATAGAGTACTGTAGCTGTGTGGGGTATTTATGTTGGTAGTTGATAAAAATTCTTATTGTGTGTGTTTATAAAAATGTTAACTAAATTTGTAGAATAACGCTTGTTTTTAATTATAAGTGCTTAAGACTTATATTGAATAACACCTGAAAGGCAGGCCCCTGTGCTTATCGTAACCAAAATCAATGAATAGTTCTGGGTCAGGTGAACTCCATGATATATGATGGAGTTTTCTGAACCCTGGCTCATAACAATGGGGGAGAAAGTGCAAACTACACACAGTCACCCAAGGTGTGAATTGAACCCAGGTCTCTGATGCTGTGAGGAAGCAGTGCTAACCACTGTTCCATCACTGCTATTCAGTTAGTCCATTAATTCCATTAACCTAACAATCAGGCAATGGATTTCTGGTCCCACGTATGGCTTTGTTGCTATCTTTGAAGATGAAAACTACAGTTGCTTCTTTCAGGCATTTATCAAACCCCTCAAGATGACATTCAATGCTCCTCAAGTTTCCCTTGACTCATTAAGCATTTCGAAGTATTACTGATTCATCCCAAGGCTTTCAGCATATCTTAAACATCTTATTTCACTCCTGTTCAAGTGCCAGAGCACAGGAGACCTGTTTTCGATCTTGGATGGTCATTGTTGACGATGTCGCCGATTTTTAAATGATCCATTCAAGAAGTAGCTATTTAACATGTTTACTGTCTCATGCATTCCTCCATATGAGTTCCATGATGGTGTAACAACCTCCCTGCCTATTTTTTTTTGTCTGTTGGGTCATATAAGAACATAAGAACATAAGAACTAGGAGCAGGAGTAGGCCATCTGGCCCCTCGAGCCTGCTCCGCCATTCAATGAGATCATGGCTGATCTTTTGTGGACTCAGCTCCACTTTCCGGCCCGAACACCATAACCCTTAATCCCTTTATTCTTCAAAAACCTATCTATCTTTACCTTAAAAACATGTAATGAAGGAGCCTCAACTGCTTCACTGGGCAAGGAATTCCATAGATTCACAACCCTTTGGGTGAAGAAGTTCCTCCTAAACTCAGTTCTAAATCTACTTCCCCTTATTTTGAGGCTATGCCCCCTAGTTCTGCTGTCACCCGCCAGTGGAAACAACCTGCCCGCATCTATCCTATCTATTCCCTTCATAATTTTAAATGTTTCTATAAGATCCCCCCTCATCCTTCTAAATTCCAACGAGTACAGTCCCAGTCTACTCAACCTCTCCTCATAATCCAACCCCTTCAGCTCTGGGATTAACCTAGTGAATCTCCTCTGCACACCCTCCAGCGCCAGTACGTCCTTTCTCAAGTAAGGAGACCAAAACTGAACACAATACTCCAGGTGTGGCCGCACTAACACCTTATACAATTGCAACATAACCTCCCTAGTCTTAAACTCCATCCCTCTAGCAATGAAGGACAAAATTCCATTTGCCTTCTTAATCACCTGTTGCACTTGTAAACCAACCTTCTGTGACTCATGCACTAGCACACCCAAGTCTCTCTGAACAGCGGCATGCTTTAATATTTTATCGATGCTTACCTGATGCTTACTGTATTTTTGCCTTGTGTTGCTTGCATCTATCTGTTTCTGTCTGACTTATGCATCAGTCAGATCTCCCCAACCCCTCCACTCTTCTCCCTATTTAAAATATGTTGAAAGTCGTCGTACTGTTGCTTGCAAACTTTATCATAGCTGCCGTATATTGAGCCCAGGTATCATTCTTCCTCAGCTGTCTTTATTTGAAAATATTTCGGGTTGTTGACTAACTTTTCTACGTTCCACTTGTGCCATTCTTTTGGCCAGTGATTAACTTTGGCTGTATTCGGGCAGCACGGTAGCCTAGTGGTTAGCACAACCGCATCACGGCGCTGAGGTCCCAGGTTCGATCCCGGCTCTGGGTCACTGTCCGTGTGGAGTTTGCACATTCTCCCTGTGTCTGCGTGGGTTTCGCCCCCACAACCCAAAAATATGCAGAGTAGGTGGATTGACCACGCTAAATTGCCCCTTAATTGGAAAAAATTATTGGGTAATCTAAATTTATAGAAAAAAAAACTTTGGCTGTATTCCAGTTTTTATTGCCCCCCCCCCCCCCCCCCCCCCCCCCCCCCCCCCCCCCCCCCTTGTCTTACTTTGGACATATGTCTGAGAAGCTTATTTCCATCAGTCTAGTTCAAACCGTTCAGATAAAATGCAAAGAAGAAACTGTCACAACGTGTTCACGCTGACAGGAACTCGGCATCTTGTTTGCTTTTCTTCATAAGCGTATTTTAAGGTCACAAGTTCACATGTTCCTTATAATATTCCTATTAAATAAGTTGCTAGTTGTTGAGTCTCGCAAATTTGGGGCCAGTGTTTGCCATTTTTCAACAGATTTCTAATTGGGCGTCATATTCATTTCATTTTGCAAATGGCACAGCATTTGGGTTGCCGTGATGTGACTATTCTGCACTCCTTTCAATACATTTTACAAATGGAGTGGACTTTACTTGCAGATCCTTGGATTTCAGCAAATCTTATTCATAATATTGTTATTTACCCAAATCTTTCCAACCTGAAAGGAATTGTTTAATATATATCGGAACAGACTTTCATTGTGATGCACTGTATTGAGGTTGAAGGGCCTGGCTTTGGTACAGACTGTATCTCACACATTTTCAAAACCAAGTGCTTTGTGTTTTTTTATTTAACATGGAATGTGGCCTGTTCTTCAATATTAATCCAGTTTCTATTACAAAGAGCTAATTGCTAAATACAGAGGCTATGCCTATAATTGCGTATGTACAGATGTCCAAAAGCAAAATGTTGTGGATGCTGGAAATTTGAAGGAAAAACACGAATGTTGAAATTACTTGTCTGATATGGCAGCATCTGTGAAAAGAGAAACCAAGTTAACACTTCAGGCTCATGGCTATTAAGTTTTGTTTGCTTTACTTACAATCTATCTTGAAAACAAATGTTGCCACTATAGTAGTTAATGGCCATGTTAGTTATAGTGTAGTCCATAACAATGAGCATACCACCCATTAATGAGCTTCTCTTTAAGATAGCCAGGGCCCTAATTCTCTAATATAATACGATATATCAAAGCCAAATACTGCGAATGCTGGAAATCTGAATGAAAACGGGAATGATAAAAAATCTCAGCCAGTCTAGCAACTTCTGTGGAGAGACAAAGAGTTAACGTTTCAAGTCTATATGATATCTTCAGAACTCATTTCTTTAATTTTCATCATTGGGTGACTGTGGGGTTTGTACATCCTCCTCGTGTCTGCTGGGTTTCTTCTGGATGCTCTGGTTTTCTTCCACAGTCCAAAGGTGTGCAGGTTAGGTGGGGTTACTGGATAGGGAGAAGGAGTGGGCCTAGGTAGGGTGCTCTTTCAGAGTGTTGGTGCAGACTCAATGGGCTGAATGGCTTCCTTCTACACTGTAGGGATTCTGTGGATTCTACGAATGGACTCATCTACTGCTTTTGCAACTCTGGGATTTGGGTTTGAGTCCTTTGATGAAAACAGCACATTTTTTTTCATGACCGACAAAAGATTTTATGTTAAATGTGTTGCGTAAGGTTATTTCATAACGAGTTATGGAAAATGCTTCATCATTCATATATTAATAGAACTGTCATCAACGTAAAATGGTAAAATCAAAATAAATATTTGAGCTTTGGATGCAGAGGGAGTACAGGGTTCACAGTCAATGTTGTGTGCAATCGGCATGCCCTTGCTTTACATGCGTCTCACTTCAGTCATACTGGTAGGGAAAACTACTATGTGGATGGAAATCAGCAGACTGTAGCAACCCTGCGCATGGGGAACAGTCATAGGAATGTCTCTTGGGCAGCTCTCAGAACCCAAATGGGCCGCAGGTTGCCCAGCACTGGTCTAAATCCTTCTTATAAATTGCAGTTTTCACACAGTACTTAAGTGTGGTCTAATCACCTAAGATCCACTCCAGGTTTTGTAGAACTTAGTTATTTTTTAATTCTTCTTTCGTCATTTACATGTGGTTGTGCCTTGATCCATGGCTCTTTATCTGCCGATGCTTCATCAAGAGCTGTTTCTGTTGGCAGTTTTTTTGTCAGTCGTCATTTGCCATTGTCTTCCATTCAGACTGGGGAAGGATGCAGGCCCCAGGTCTGCCTCAGCCGGAACAGGAAACAAATCTGCGCTGTTGGTGCTCGCCCGAAGAACATGTTAGCCAGCTGAGCTTACCGGCATGTGCAATTCTAACCCTCCAAAAATACAACCTAGTGCTTGGTTTGCTTTTCTGATGACCTTGCTGACCTGTGATGTAGCTTTGAGCATTGTCGTATTTGTACTTTGATATTGTTATGGGCCAGGGTTTAGAAACTCCAAAGTGTGTTATGAAGTTCACCTGACCGACAACCTTTATGTTGAATTTAGCTAGGGTGAGCACAAAAGCCTTCACTTCAGGTGTGATTGATCAGACTTCCTAGACAGTTAATCATAACAATGTTTAGTCTAAGAACATAGTTGACATATATATATATATACAAACACAGCAAGAATTTTTATCAATTTAAAAACCTAAAGACACCACACAGCTACAGTAATCTATGTATAACACTTAATGAATTCCCCCTTAGCTGTTCCAATTCAATAACAAAATCTAATTAAACCAAAACCCCTTTCAAGGGCATGGACCATCACATTGTGCTCTCACTTGAATGGGACTGGGTCCCCCTCCCCGAGACTCTGATTCTAAACTACACCTCCTAAGCCACCAAGGCAGCTAGCCACACCCAATGTGCCTCTACTGGATCAGCCTTTAAAATTAAAACTGAGAAAGACAGAAAAAATACTTATTTTCTCTTTCTGTAGTCCACAGCAGTCATACTGAGACTGAACCCCCCTCTCACCTCATAGCCACAGCCCAATGTGCTACAAGTCACATGATAAGAGACTAAACCTTTCTTAAAGGGACACTGGCATGACAATGTCCCTTTGTTCATCTATCGCATATCGACTTTATCTTCCAAAAAACTGATTTCCCTATTTTTCCTACTAAAATATACGATACATTTATCTATGTTGAACTTCATTTGCTAATTTTCCCATTCTGCAAACTTTTTTATGTCCCTACCGAACAAAAATGTACCGATCTCACCCTTGAAAATTTCAGTTGATTCTGTCAACATTTTGGGGATAAAGTTCAAAGTTTTTGCAACCCTTTAGGGGAATCTGCCCTTTAATTTCACTCCTACTCTGATTTTAAGTCAATGTTCCCTTGTCTTGGGTTACTCCCCACTAGAGGAAATAAATTTTCTCTATCTTCCATATCAAATCCCTTTATGACTTCAAAGACATCGATTAAATCACCCTTCATCCTTCCAAACTAAAGACAATATAAATCAAGACTATGCAAACTGGCCACATTATCCAGTTGTTTGCAAAGCAGCATTTAAAACAGGTTTTGAGAAAGACTGTACAGTTGAAGCAACCCCCTTGACAGAACAGCCTGTCTTTCATGAGCTGCCTTTGTGCCTTCATATTAGCTTTTAGCCATTTTTTTAATTACAGGGCACACATGCCCCTTTGTTTCTTCACAGCTCTGAGTCTATCACCATTGAGAAAATATTTGGATTTGTCTTGGCTGGACCCAAAGCAGTTGTTCTCCGACTTTACCACAATGAATTCTACCTGCTGTGGCATTTGTCTGCTTGGGCAGTTTTCTTGTGTCCCAATACATCTTTTTTGCTTCATCCAGACAACTTACTATGTCACCTAACTTAAGTGTTAACTGCGAACCTGGATATACAACCCTGTACCATCATTATGATGGAAACTCTATTTGCCAATTTTCCCATTCTGCAATCTTTCCCTTGATTCCTACTCTCTGTCCCCTACTTCCCAAGTGATGTCTCAATGTTTCTTCCACTCATTTGCACATTGTATTTTGTGAGCAACCTCTTGTGTAGAACCTCTATCAGGTACCATCTGTAAGCCTGTACAGACTACATCCATAAATACTTCCCAGTCCACCATGCCACTGACCTAGGCACAAATTTCAAAAGACTAGTCAGACCTAAACTAACCATTACAGATCCATACTATCCTGAATCGGCTCATGCTTACCCAAGTGCTTAATCACTCAGTCTCTGATAGATTCTAATAATATCCCCACAGCTTATTTTTTTTTTTTTAGAGTACCCAATTTTTTTTTGCCAATTAAAGGGCAATTTAGCGTGGCCAATCCACCTAACCTGGTGAAACCCACGCAGACACAGGGAGAATGTGCAAACTCCACACGGACAGTGACCCTGGGTTAGGATTTGAACCCGGATCTTCAGCAACGTAGTCCCAGTGCTTACCACTGCACCGCATGCCACCCCTCCCACAGCTTATTTTAAGCTGACAGGTCTGTCGGTACCTGGTTTCTCTCTTTCCTTCCTCTCTCAAGTAATGGAGTCTACTTTTGCAATTCATAAGCATGATTTTTGATTTTGCTGAGTCTTGAAAAAAAATGATGAATGTACCTGTAGACATTTGTGGGTTCTATCCATCAGGTCCAGTAGATTTATGTATTTTGAGTGATAATAGAAAGCAGAACAGACCTCCATATTGAAAAATGGCAGATGCTATTCTGTAAAGTAAGAAGCTAAGTAATATTTTGCTACAAGTGTGGAAGCTGTCAGCATAATCATGATATTGTTGAAATATGGGCCATGTTTTTTGCAACTCAATACAACAGGAATTTGAATGTGTAAGAAACCTTTTTCAAATGAATGCTATCATTGCCATGTTGCAGTAATTACGACTGATGGCAGCTACTTTACTATTGCTTCATGAAGTTTGATTTGAAAAGATAGTTTCAGTAAATGAACATTACCTAATAGGTGGAATCCATCACTCGTTTGTGAGGCGATATATTATCTTCTCTGGTTAATTTAACTGACATAGAACCCGTGATTTAAATTCCCAAATAATGAATGCATCCAGGCTTGTACACTTTCCACATAATTCTAGCAGTGAAAGTTACCTTTTTATTATTGATTCTTGGAATTTTAGAGTTGCTGGTGTGGTTTGATATAGCTGAGTGCTTTGCGAGGCCATTTCAGAGTTCAATTTTACGTCAACCACTGTTGTAGGTTTTGAGTCACAAAAAAAGATTTGTGTTGCTACCAATGTTATCCAGAGTGTCTTTTCAATGAATATTTTAGTTATTTTAAAAGCAATTCCTGCAGCCTTATGCTGAGCCCTGTAGTTTTCCCTGTTTTCTTGGGAGTCATTCTCTTCTAATTTGTAAAAGTATTTCGGTTTCAGTCATGCACACATTCATCAGCCATTCTGTAGCCACACCTGTCCAAATTTCCATGAATGCCTTCGCTCTTTATTATGCTGGTCGCTTGGCCTCATCACGGCATCATCAGCAACTCTTCCATTGCTAAATGTGCCTGCTTCTGCGTGTGTCATTAATAGTGTACACAGTAGGGCACTGAAAGCATTACCTTGTGCAACTTGGTTAATTTTGGACAGAACTTTGTCCAGATCTCCTAAACCTTGTTTTCTGTTCATAAGCCAATTTTCAATCCTGTCAACTCATTTCCATTACCTTTGTGAACCTCAATCATTTTATGAATATCCAAGTAAATTATATTTGCTGGATTACCCATGCCTACTAAATTAAGCTTGCTCCACATAAAATTGCAGTAGATTTGAGGAATGACCTACTGCTTCTAAATTTATGCTGATTAGATTCCTTATGGCCTCTTCCCTCTTTAGATGAATGCTGATGGTCTCCAGTAAAATGCTATCAAGCATTTAGCCCAAGATTGGTGACAGACGAACTGGTCTATCATTCCTCAGTCATGCTTTTATAAAACGTATGCAGGTAACATTTACTTCCTTCAATCCTCAGGTGCGCATAAGTCTATATTTATGAAGTTTTTTAAAAAAAGATGCAGATCTTTTATGAAAAATCTCAGTTGCTCACTCCATTTTATTGAGAATTCCAGCATACAATCCACTTGGTCCAGGTGACCATGAGGGCATTTGATCCTTAAAGATTGTTTCAGTATATTTTTAATATTACCTATGTTTACCTTATCAGTTCAAAAGCTACTTCGACTGAACTGATCCACTGCATTTGTCAAGGTTTTGGGAAGAATTAATGTAATGTATCCCTATTTTCCTGATGTTCATAACATGTAAATCCAAATCATTCTTTAACAATCCATTCATGTCACATTTACATTTTACAGAGGCCGTGATTGAACAGCCATGTTGTGCCCGACTCAGTGACGCAACCAGGCTGTTAAATCCCGAGAGAGGCTTCTTGCGAGATGTGCAACGCTCAGAACGCCTCGCGAGATCTAATCAGATCTCATGATCTGGATCTCTCCCTCTCTGGGCGATATCCAGGTGAACATGTTTAAGGGAGCTAGCAGGCTCATTCCAATATGTCAGAGCCCGGCTCCCCCGAGGCTTGGGAATGAATGACTACGCTTGGGAGAGCTCACCATGGTGCCATTTAGTACTGATCCACACAAACGAGGAAGACACCTGGGATGGTTTCCCAGGCCATCATTGGCCCTCGGGTAGTTGGGCTCTGGGCAGGGTGGTACCCTGGCACTCTTGCCATGTGGACACCCAGGCACCTTGGTATTCTCACCCGGTTACCCTGCCACTGCTGGGGTTCCCAAGTGGCACTGCCAGACTGGCAGGCGTACTCAGGCTGGCATGGGCACTGCCAGGCTGATGATGCCAAGGTGCCAGGTTGCCAGTGTCAGGGACCAGACCAGGCAGTGTCCTGCCCTTAAAAGGTGGGGGGAGGGGGTTCGAGGACCGTCTGAGGTAACTTGGGGCAGTGAGGGGGAGGGGGGGGTGGTGTTGGTGTCCGAGGTAGTCGAGAGATCGGGGCGCAATTTAAAAATGATCTCACCTGCATTTGTCAGTGCAGGAAATTAGATAAGTGTGACCTTGGCGGGGTGACAGGCATAAAGAAACATCCTGATAAATGCACCCAAAACGCACCTTAAATTGTGCCCAAGTGTTTTAATTCCCTTCAATTGTTATCTGGAGTTTTTTCTGCATTCAACCTATCATTTCAAATATCAAAATCAAGCAGAAATTGCAAAGATAACTTTGCTTTTGGTATTTGAACCTTTTATTATTTTTTATCTTTGGAATATTTTTGCCATCTCAATCAACTACCAATTATTCTTACTAATTGTCTGAGACATATACTTAAAATAACTTGCTGTTTTTCTTTTTAGTTTTGATACCTGTGTTCATCCTCCCTGAAGCCTTTCTCATTGCCCCAGAATACATTTTTGTATTATTCTTGGCATATTCTTCTGTTTAGCAAGATTGCAGGGATGTACTGCAAGCTAAATGTTTATCCGTTTCCAAGTTATTTTTGAGCTGTTCCATTTTCAACTTATCATTGATCACAACATTCTGTTTTAGGAGTTGTAAACTTCATTGCAGCCCTTTTGTTACGGTTATCTTGTTGCTCTTGTCCTTGGGATAATGGACAGTGGAGCGAAGTTTTTTGTCCCAATGATTTTTCCACAGTATTCAGACGCATCCACCACTTCACCTGCTTCATTTCCTTCCCTCTGTGGTGCACCTGTAGTCAACTTCCTCATTCTGCTTCTTCTCTCAATGGACTCAGCATCTCTCCAAGAGTTGGTCTCCTTGTGTGGTGATCTTTGGCGTAGCCCAGGTTTCCACCCTCCTGATTAACTTGCTGCTCTTAGAAGCAGAATCCACAGGGTGGGTCCAGTTTTGATTGTAAAAGCCTGGGATTGTCTAGGCTGACTGGAACATTTATCAAGATCACCAGTCTTCTTCTTAACTCTTCATCAAGGAGCTTTCTGGTGGGTCACGGGCGAGGGTTGGGAGGATGACGGGGCCATTGGTTGCGGCATACCTGAAGGCGGGAATAAGTGCCCAACGGCCGCAATCGGCTTTTAGAAATGCCAGCCACGACTGGCTTTCAGACTGCCAGCGTACCTACACATGCATAGCCCCTCAGCAGTATGCAGGCCCGGAGCCCAGTGAAGCTGACCACCTCCTCCTGACGCCAGCGTGCTTATCCAGGAGCAGATGCTTTTTTAAAAAATCGATGGAGTCTTCACTCCAGAAGCGGCAGCAGAGAGCAGGTCATGTGCTGACTTCACGCAATCTGGATGCGAGAGAGATTCCTCCATTTTGTAGCTGACGGCAGTGCTGGTGAATAACCCATTAAGAAGAAGCTGAAAACTGAAACAAAGCAGTATAAAGATGATTTTTTGAGCTATGGGTTTATTAAGTGTGCCACTGCAAATCCGGATGTAAAGCTTGTGTGTGTTCTATGCAGGGAAGTACTGGCATAGTCCGCTGGTCCTGGGCAAAAAAGTTTGAAAAACACTGGATTAAGGGATAAATATTGACCAAAGCATTGGGGAAAATGCCACAACCCTTCTTTGAAATGAACATCAAGCAATCTTTACATCCACCTGAACATGTTTAACGTCTTGACCAAAAGATGGCACTGTGCTGCATTCACACAGGACTACGCTAGAATGTCAACCCAGATGTTTTGCTCTAGAGTGGACTTGTACCAATGACTTTCTGACTGGAACCATCTTCGGTCGTGTTAACTCAGCTTGGCTCATCAAACGATCCAACAATTTGTATTTTTATTCACATTTATATGGCCTATACATATCATGATCCACAAAAGTTGCTGAGCTCTTCACAAGAGCAAACAATCCTTTATTAATCTTAAGTGCAAGAAGGAATGTTTAAACATAGGGATTGAGTTGCAAATAATTAACAGATTGAGTTCGTTGACAAAATACATAAGTGCTTACAAAGGCTGTTCCGTTATATTACAGTAATTCAGTATTCGATACTTGCCAGTTACGCATTTACAGTTGCAATCTGCATCTGAAATTGATGTAAATCAGTGATATTCATTTAAGATTGGCATCCTTAGATGGCTGGTATGTTAACGATATTAGTCTATTGAATAAGTTGTTTAAATTGTAGTTTGCTACAGTTTGTGATGTTTTCAGGCATTATATAATTAGATTTTTCTGAACTGATATAGTTGTACTGGTTGTCTCATCTTTCTTTGAAAAAATGGTGTTAGCATTCTGAAACATCAAAAGTGATCCTCTGTCAGCAGTGGTGCACTCCATTCCTCTTTGATGCTTTATTTCTGCATAAGCTCATCATCCACGTAAAATGAATGTATCTGGACTAGCTGACTTAAATCTCGTCTCCCTTGATCTCGGGGGGACTTGATCACCATTAATCTGAAATTTTAACTCTGTTACTCTCCATAGATGCTGCCTGACCTTCTGAGTATTTCCAGTATTTTCAGTTTTTATTTCAGGGAAACTTGTACGCCTAAATTATATTCATACATCTGCCAATATGTGAGTGATATTTCCAGGCGCACAATCTTAGCTTCTATAAACTTCTCTCTTATAGTGACGAACTTTCCAATTTGCAACCTTCACATTATTTTTAATGTTCAGTTGAACTGGGAGTGTGGTTCACCTACACATATGGGGATGCCACATACGTTCACATAAATGCCCTGGCCCTTGTAGACAGAAGGAGCATGTCCATGTATTGTGCCTTTCTCAACTAAACTAAAGCTTGGGGGATAGTCAATGCCTTGGCCAATTAGAGTTGATCTGCCTGGTTTGACTTTGAACAAAAGCTTGGCAGTTGACTGATCCCTGGTGCATTCCCCATGGCGATGTCTCCACCAATCTGAGCACACTTGCCAACCAAGCAGCAGTCTTTCCTCATGCAGTACAAATTGTTGTTCCCTTCACTGTATTCTTGTGAACTGTCCTGATGAGTGCAAGATGAAAAGCTTCAACAGCATGTCTCCTTTTTTTTTCCGGCCCCCGCCACTATGGCTGGTTTGCCTGCGGTAAAGGCGGTGAGCCATTAGCCGCCAGCTGGATCTTCTGGTCCCACCAAGGTCTAGGACCTTTGCATGGATCACCCATCCCGCAGCCAGGAAACCTGCTGCAGGGGGTCAGATCCGGGGGTCCAGAAGATCCCGCCAATGGAAAGGGCCGGAAAATCAGTCTTTCTAAGATTGCATGTGTTTCAGAACTTGTGTTCGACTTCCTTACTTACAGCTACAAGCAATGCATTTTGAATTTATCGGCTGCCAAGTAAATAGAATTTGACAGCTGTTGACTATTGTCCATAACGTTAACTCACCAAGCCCGTTCACCTTTGTGCTTGCTGACTTTAATTGGCTCTTCATCTGTCAAAGCCTCAGTTTTAAAAGACTTTGCTCTTTTTTCAGCTCCATTAGTGACCTTGCTTCTCCCTATCTGTGTAACTTTACAAGCCTTTGGGCTCTCTGCGCTCCTTTAATTCAGTCATCGTGTGTATTCTCGATTTAATTGCTTCACCAGCGGTGGTTATGCTTCCTGTCCAGGCCCAAAGCTTTTCAGTAAATCAAATCAAATTAAAATGCACAAGGACACCCAGGTCCCTCTTCACAGCAGCATGCTGCAATTTTTTACCATTTACCATGTTGCTATTATTCCTACCAAAATGGGTGACCTTGCATTTATCAACATTGAACTCTATCTGCCAACTCTTGCCCACTCACTTCAACTGTCCATATCCATCTGCAGACTTTGTGTCCTCTGCACACTTGGCTCCACTGCTCATATTCTTATCATCTGCGAACTTTGACACTTTACACTTGGTCCCCAACTCCAGATCATCTGTGTAAACTGTAAACAATTGCAGACCCAACACTGAACCCTGAGGCACACTACTAGCCACTGATCACCAACCAGAAAAACACCCATTTATCCTGACTCTTTGCTATCTTTCAGTTAACCAATCCTCTATCCATGCTAATACATTATCCATAACGCCATGCGCCTTTATCTTATGCAGCAGCCTTTTGTGCGGCACCTTGTCGAATACCCTCTGGAAATCCAGATAAACCACATCCACTGGTTCACTGCGCTCATAATGTCCTCAAAGAATTCCACTAAATTAGTCAAACATGACCTGCCTTTCATGAACCCATGCTGCATCTGCCCAATGGGACAATTTCTATCCAGATGTCTCACTTTTTCTTCCTTAACGACAGTTCAAACATTTTCCCCACTACAGAAGTTAAGCTAACTGGCCTATAGTTACCTACCTTATGTCTACCTTCTTTTTTAAACAGTGGCTTCATATTTGCTGTTTTCCAATCTGCCGGAACCGTCCCAGAGTCCAGCGAATTTTGGTAAATTACCACGAGTACAATTGCTATTTCCCCCTCCCCGTCTTTTAGTACCCTGGGATGCATTCCATCAGGGCCAGGAGATTTGTCTACCTTTAGCTCTATTAGCTTGCCCAACACTACCTCCTTAGTGATAGTGATCGTTTCTAGGTCCTCACCTGCCGGAGCTTCCTTGCGAACTATTATTGGCATGTTATTTGTGTCTTCCACTGTGAAGACTGACATGAAATACCTGTTATTAAATCCCCCTTCTCATCCTCTAAAGGACCAATGTTTACCTAAGCCACTCTTTTTCGTTTTATATATTTGTAGAAACATTTGCTATGTTTTGATATTCTGAGCTAGTTTATTCTCATAGTCTATCTTACTTTTCTTTACAGCTTTTTTCATGGCTTTCTGTTGACAATTAAAGATTTCCCAATCCTCTAGTTTCCCACTAATCTTTGCCACTTTGTCTGCCTTTTCTTTCAATTGATACCCTCCTTTATTTCCTTAGATATCTGTGGCTGATTATCCCTTTTCCTACAGTCCTTCATTTTCATTGGAATGTACTTTTTCTGAGCACTGTGAAAGTCCTCCACTGTTCATCCATTGTCCCACCACAAAGTCTTTGATCCCAATCTGTCATTAACTGAGCTCAACCAAATACCTTGAGTATTTAAATAAAGTCTCATTTGACTCTTGTTGCGACTGATATTGACTGCGCACTTGTCCAGGGTGTTGTAATAACATAGCCCAACAATTCCCTTTTTTCAAAAAATCTCTTAATTGTTTAGCAGCTCTCATTATCTTTTACCAGAGCAGCTATTATTTACCCCCCTATATACCTCATAGCTCACAGCTCATTACAGTATTTTCTTAGTTTACATCATTGAACATGATAAAGGAGGAGATAATAAAAATGGAAAGATTGCACCTCAGAGTTTCCTGCCAAGGATGTTGTGCAGTGGTGTCCATCTATTCGGGCAATAATATATTCAATGGTCAAACTAAATCAGAGATAATTGGGGGCTCAAAAGGGAGACATGATAATGCATGCAGGGTATTACATTATTTGGAAATAATGAAACTTTGATGTGACCATGATCTTGCAATGTTTTTGGATTATGTGCTTTACCGCAATTTATCTGCTTTCCCTTGTTTGTTTATAGCTGTAAATAAAGTGACCACACTAATGAGGGAACAGATCCGAAGTCTTGTTCGGCAGTGTGAAACTGTGGATAATTACTGCTTTTAAAATTGTAACATACTCTTTCATTCACCTACTGGGTAACTAGGAGCAGCATGATTTACTATAGTTTGTAAGTGGCAAAGATTTCTAATCCAATAATTATGGACTCATCAAACATCTTTTAAATTAGTAGAAATATTTTGTAACAGTTTTTTAAAAAATTTTGCAGTAAGTAAGGTGCATTATAAAGCAGATGAGCTTTAGAAACTCTGACCAGTAGATCTGAGATAAATACTTGTGATGGGTGTTTTTTTACTGAATCAGAAGCAAAATCAATTTTGGCTTTAAAATAATTTAAATAATCCACACAGCACATTAGATAAGATGTAACCACATGCAGCATTAACCAGATCAGGTAGATACTGTACAAAACAAGGCAATGTTTCATGATTTCAGAATCGTTTTAGTTCAGGCAGACTATTATGTAAATTTGAGTTTTTTTTATTTTTGCCACATTTACCAATATTATTCTAAATATTGGAGTGCCTTTTCATTGAGATTTATTTTAACCGTAATCACACCACCTATCAGTTTAAATGTTACTTCATTTTCATCTTGCGTTTCCTAATCTCCATTCCTATCCCAGTTCTGCAGTAATGTGTCCCAGAGCTATCACATATCAAACTAGCAGATTTTCTTCAAACATTCATCTGCAGAGCCAGTGATGATTACCCAACAAGTTATGAGATTAAACTCATTGCTATTCTACCAGTGTGACTCCATATCTTAACAAGGCTATTGAAGCCATGCTGTTCAAATGCAGGCTGATGTAATAAATCAGAAAATGACTACTGATTGAAGTCAAATAACAGGGCCAGGGCTAAGGCAAGCAATAAGTCCACTGAATGCTCAGAGCTTAATAATGAGATTAGATATTGTTCTTCCTTGAGGGAGAAAACAAGCCAAAGCCTGGCATGTATTGTCAACAAATAACTAGTGTAAAATGCTTGGATCCTACGCCTGATAATTATGTGTCAGCTAGGCCATAAAGTAAACTAATCAATAGATCTAATTTTGTGAAATTGTGCGGTAAATTTGTGTTGCTTTATTGTTAAGTGATTCATATCTCTTCCATTGTTGATTAAAACTCTTAGCAATCTCCTTTGCTGTGCATTATAATGTAAAATGCTTTATTATTAATTATGAAATCTGTTGTGCAACAAACTAGGAGTTAACACGTGCTTCATTCTGGCTGAATTGTGCTTTATAGCCTCTAAAGATAAATCCTGAGACTTCTGTCTTATCAGTACTGAAAGATCCAACCTCATCTCTGCAGTCAGTTAAGCAAACAGTAGATAGCTTCTACAGAACAGAAAGAAGTTGATTGGACAGTGATTTCTGCAACTTCAGCATTGTGTTCTGTCAGCATCAAAACACTTTCAGAAAATGAACAGCTCACCTCATTGATTAATGTTGTGATGATCTAAAAAGGCGTAATAGCTTACAGAGCAAAAAGGGCAGAACTCTTCCAACCTGCCCACGGCGGGTTTGGTAGCAGGTGGACTTGGTGAAATAGGTGGCAATCAAAAATTTGGAGACCTGCCGGTGTAAAATACCATTGCAACCCTCCAAATGGCGCATCGCTCATTTTGCTGCCAGTTGACACAAACTTATTTGCATCTCATTAATTCTCATTAAAACAGCTGCCCACCCATGGCCATCCTGTCAGGCCTTTCAATCTTGTGCCCTGCTAGTGGGAACTCAGGAGTGGCGTGCACAAGGTCCCCAGTTCACCAGATACTTTGGGTGAGTGCAACAACTTTGCGCCATAGTGCTGCGCTGTTCCTGATGCACTATTCATCACTTTGCCGGGGCAGACCGGCTTCTGTCTCCACCTCGAAGCAGGTCCTCATGGACAGCATCGTGCTGCTGGACCCATGGACCCTCCTTTATTACCGGGTCAGATCATCTAGGGTTGAGGAGTACAGGTGCAGCTGGTATAATTTTTAGTATTATTTTACTGTATTTTATGGGGTGCTATGCCCCACCCCCCTGCCAAATAGAACAACAGCTGCCTGTGCTATTCAACAGCAAATTGGCAGTTAATAGATTGGAGGTGGGATTATAGGAAGTCTGCCTCAGGGAGCTGCTGGCCAATCAGATAGTGGCAGCTCTCCAGTCTCAACAGCACCAGGAATGGTGGCCACTACTTGTATTGCCATTGGGGCTTGAGAAGGAATTCAGCACTGAATCAGTACTTGGGCAGTGTTGTGAGTCTTGGTGACAGCCCCAGGAAGGGACATGGAGGGCCAGATTGAGGCACCATGGGAGGAGGGGGACATGGGGGTGGTGGGTGCGTAAGACTTTGTGGTGGTTGGGGAACCCTCTGATGGGTTCAGGGAGGCTGTTGAGGAAAGACTGCTCCCACCGCCAGTCGTGCTTGCTGTAGACTATTTCTGTCACAAGTTAAATCATAACATTAATTGCCCATGTGGAGCTCCCCCTCCAGCCTTCAAATCTGCTGGCAGTGGTGTGTAAATTCAAGCTCATTGTATCAGGCAGTTGTATGACTTGTCTGTGCAACAGCTGTCCTAGTTTTTGTATGATGCCCAGATATTAATGAGATCGAACTTGCCAAGTCGGCTGGGCAAGGTAAGCCTTTGTTGTGTCCTGGCCATGAGTAAATGCCAAGTGGTCTGTTTTGTTTCTTTGGCTTTTTCGTAACAGTTTGAGGGAACTGAGTGCCTTTCTCAGCCATTTTAGGGGGGATATAAGAGCCAGCTAGATTGCTGGTGTAGGGAGAGTTAAAGTTTTTTTCTTTTATTTAAGAACAGTTTTAACTGTTCATTGTAAAGCTGTTACTTTGTTGCTCGTGATTGATTCTGTGTTTAAATGAAAGTTTGTTTTAACATAAAACTTATCTATTGGTTGGTGTTCCCACTCCTGTGGAAAGTATCCTTTTCTTATAGTTATACAAATTGCAAATTGTTAGCTTCTCGTTCGGGATCGTAAAAGCAGGTAATAGCCAATCCTCCTTTTTCTATTTGGTGGTATCCTCTTTCTGCATCTGTAAGGGTTCTTCATATTTACCCATTGGGTCTTACAAACCCGTCCTCCATTGTAAGCATGGCATGGTATGGTGGCACAGTGGTTAGCACTGCTGCCTCATAGCGCGAGGGATCTGTGTTCGATTCCGGCCTTGGGGGACTGTGTAGAGTTTACACGTTCTCCCCGTGTCTGCTTGGGTTTCATGTGCTCCGGTTTTCTCCTACAGTACTAAGATGTGCAGGTTAGGTTGGTTGGCCGTGATCAATGCGTGGTATTACGGGCACAGGGCACGGGAGCGGGCCTTGGAGACTGCTCTTTCGGAGGGTGGGTGCAGACTTGATGGGCCGAATGGCCTCTTTCTGCCCCTACTCCGTATAGTGATGCATCGTATATACGTACTATCTTATAAGAGGGGTTAAAATGTGCCAATTAAACATGAAGATTGAAATGCCTGCTTAACTTGGGTAAAAGCCTTTTCCTTTCTCTGGCGCTTCTTTAATAGCACATGCAATGGTGCTAGTAATATTGATAGATTTTGGAGGAACTGCCCATAATAGTTGACAGATCCCCAAAAAGGTCTGAGGTGTTCCTCTGATCTGATGCCTCCTTATTTGCTTTCACTGTGCATCCACCCCATTATCAAGATAAACTACCATATTTGCTTGTAAGGTGTACTTTTCTCTTCACGTGTACTCCCCTCTCCTGAAATTTCTTTGAAACTTTGTCCAAATTGGTCTGATGTTCCTCTTCAGAGGATCCTGTTATCAAAACGGCGTCTAAATAAACAACAACTATGATTCTATATACATGGATAGGAAAGGTTTACAGGGATATGGGCCAAATGCAGGCAAATGGGGTTAGCTTCGATGGGCTTTTTGGTTGACATGGAGCAGTTTCGGCCGAAGGGCCTGTCTCCGTGCCGTAGATTCTGTGATTCCAGCTCTGGGCCAACCTTGCAGCAAACTCTCCATAGTTAGCTGGAAGATGGCGCTAGCTGCTGAAACCCCAAAAGGTAAACGTGTATATTGGTATCACGTCTTATGAGTGTTTATGGTGACATATCCTCATGATGCGTCGTCCATTTCTAACTGCTGGTAAGCATTGCTCATATCCAACTTACTATGTGCAAAGCCCACAGCCAACTTGGCATAAACATCCTCTATTTTGGGGATGGGGTATCTATTGTTGCTCGTTCTACTGTTAGTGTGATTAATATGCCTCCATTTAAAGGACATGTGCTTAACACTGGTTTGGCTCTGTATCTGTATCTATGCTCAGGAGTCACCAGGTGCCGTTATAGACACCGTCACAAGTTATCAAGGTCAAGTTCAAAGCAATAAGTCTAAACACCGATCAGTAAGTCTAAACAATTAGTGTTTATTATAACAGATATAATAAATACTCATGCACACGCTAAAAGACTAATACTTATTTCTACTATTAAACGACTAAATACTTATCTAAGTAGGAACCAGCAAGGTCAGGGGACAAGGCCTTTGTTCCTTTCTGGACTGCACCTTCTGTTCACTAATAGTCGGCAAGAGTATAAGCAATGCCTGGGTCACGTAGCGATTGTTGTTTTGGCACTTACTGAAAGATGGCTGATGCTCAACGGCCGGTGATGAAAGACAGGATCTGGAGGCTGGGGTCGGAGTCAGGATGCAACAGATCTGGGCTGGAGTCTGGAAGCAACAGACCGAATCATGTGCTTGACACTCTTTTTATAGGTCCTAGAGGTCCGTGCCCCTTGGGGCGGGCTCTTTCACCTGCTAGGTATCGATTGGGTCTTTCCCAATCGATATCATTCGAATTCCCCTATCCTGGAATCGTTCCTCGATGGCGGGGGCGGTTCCTAGGGTCATTGACCTGTGTTCTCTGGCGCCATTCTGGCTGGGTAGCTATCGAAAGTATCAATCGATACTTAAAATGTTTCTATTGTACCTGGGACTGGGCCGGTATCATCTCATTAGTATGCAGATCGCTTTCCTATTTGCACCTTTGGCTGAGTCTCTGCACCTGCCTTGAAACCGGTTTTGTACGTGCAAAATGCTACTGCAAGCTGTGTGTCCTTACTATGGCTGTTTTTCCCTGCAGTCTTAGCAGTTCTCCATTTTGTAGACTGGTGTCCATTTTAGAGGGCTACACTATCTAGTTTTGCAGCCTGATTTACTGTCAGCTTGTAATCTCCGGAAAAACAGATGGTCTTGTCTGGCTTGAGTACTGGCACCATGGATGCTGGTTGTTCACTACCAACACCACTGTGATGGCTGCCTTGCTCGGTCTCTCATTCATGAGACCATAGGATATAGGAGCAGAATTAGGCCATTTGGCCCATTGAGACTTTCATTTGATCATGGCTGATACGTTTCTCATCCCCATTCTCCTGCCGTTTCCCTGTAACTCCTGACTCTCTTGGCCTGACTTGGCCTCCCCACCTTGTACAACACTGTGTTCCATAGATTCATCACCCTCTGGCTGAAGAAATTCCACCTCGTCTCCGGTTTAAAGGATCGTCCCTTCAGTTAGATGCTGTGCCCTTGGGTTCATGTCTCTCCTACTAGTGGAAACATCTTTGCCACATCCATTTTATCTAGGCTTCTGTGTTCTGGAAGTTTAAAAAACATCCCCCCCCCCCCCCCCCCCCCCCCCCCCCCCCCATCCTTCTAAACTCCATCCACCGAGTACAGGCGCAGAGTCCTCAACCCTCCACATATGACAAGTCCCTAATTCTGGGGATCATTCTTGTAAATCTCTTCTGGACCCCCTCCAAAGCCAGTGCATCATTCCTTGGATACGAGGCCCAAGACTACTCACAATATTCCAAATGGTGCCTGACCAAAGTTTTGTACAGTCTCAGTAGCACATCCCTGCTCCTGTATTCCAGCCCTCTCTAAATGAATGCTAACATTGCCTTCCTAACTGCCAACTGAACCTGCGTGTTAACCTTAAGAGAATCCTGAACTCAGACTCCTAAGTCCCTTTGTGCTTCAGATTCAAAGTCTTTCCTCATTTCAAAAATACTCTGTGCCTCTATTCTTCCTACTGAAGTGCATAGCCTCACACTTTTCCACATTGTATTCCATCTGCCACCTCTTTGCTCATTCTCCCAGTTTGTCTAAGTCCTCCCCACTTCCTCAACACTATCTGTTTGTCTATATATCTTTCTATCAACTGCAAGCTTAGCAACAGTGCCTTCAGTTCTTTCTTCCAATAACGAAATGTTCCGTTCACCCGCTGGGCATTCTTCCTTGCTATGCATTGGGTTGGATTATTTACTCTGCTGGTATTAGGCAAGCCCTGCTTGTTTTTACACTTGTGGCTCAAATGTCCTTTTCTTCCACGCGTGAAGCCCTCTGCTTCTCTACACCTCCACATTTCTGGGGATTGACTTTTCCTGCACCGATAGCACTCTATTATTCTTAGGCTAATGTTTAAATCTTCTATCTCAGACGCACACATGTACATCAAACGCATGTCCCATGTCACGGACAGTGTGTCTGAATTATCACTGAACAGAAGCATGTAGATGAGCAGGAGAAGTCCAAAGATGATTCTTGGGGAGCCATAAAGGTGATTGTGCAGGAGTAAGAATCAAAGCTGTTGGTGATGTACTGGCTGTGCCAGGCAGCATATTATGAAATGCTAGCCAACTACTTGCAACTGTTTTTACAATGGAAGAGAGCTGATGCAGAAGGATGATGGTTGGTTGGGATAATGTAATAGTCATAAAAGAGATATTTTCTGACTTTAGCCCCGCGTTGAAGCTGAACTCTTCAAACTGGAAGTTTGAATGGAAATGGACATGAGTACAGGGGGTGATGCATTTGAAGAATGAGCGAAGTATAGCAGGGGAAGAAATGAGGTAGATGGACAGTAATTGGAGATGGTGTATGTGTGGAGGGTTAATCACAGAAGGATCATTTCATTATGGCAAAATGGTAGAATGTGGGGAACTGGTTCAAGGTTGCAATGGTTTAACTGAGGACTGTCTCAAAAGTTATTCCTTCACATGGGTGATGGACTGCTGGAATAGATTTCCGGGAATGATGCTTAGGTGCTGAAATGCTGGATTTGTATAAGGAATGTGTAGATATTGTAAAGAAAGGATAGGGCAGCACGGTAGCATTGTGGATAGCACAATTGCTTCACAGCTCCAGGGTCCCAGGTTCGATTCCGGCTTGGGTCACTGTCTGTGCGAAGTCTGCACATCCTCCCCGTGTGTGCGTGGGTGTCCTCCGGGTGCTCCGGTTTCCTCCCACAGTCCAAAGATGTGCAGGTTAGGTGGATTGGCCATGATAAATTGCCCTTAGTGTCCAAAATTGCCCTTAGTGTTGGGTGGGGTTACTGGGTTATGGGGATAGGGTGGAGGTGTTGACCTTGGGTAGGGTGCTCTTTCCAAGAACCGGTGCAGACTTGATGGGCCGAATGGCCTCCTTCTGCCCTGTAAATTCTATGATAATCTATGATTATAGGAATTTTGAAAACAAGAAAATAAATCAAAATGCCACTTATTGGAACAAAGTGTTTTTTAAAATTTAAATGCCAATAACTAGGATTAATTTCGCAGAGACTTGAACCAGTCCGTTAAAATGATCTCCCTCTCCCTCTAGGGCAGCAGGGTAGCATGGTGGTTAGCATAAATGCTTCACAGCTCCATGGTCCCAGGTTCGATTCCCGGCTGGGTCACTGTCTGTGTGGAGTCTGCACGTCCTCCCCCTGTGTGCGTGGGTTTCCTCCGGGTGCTCCGGTTTCCTCCCACAGTCCAAAGATGTGCGGGTTAGGTGGATTGGACATGGTAAATTGCCCGTAGTGTCCTAATAAAAAAGTAAGGTTAAGGGGGGGTTGTTGGGTTACGGGTATAGGGTGGATACGTGGGTTTGAGTAGGGTGATCATGGCTCGGCACAACATTGAGGGCCGAAGGGCCTGTTCTGTGCTGTACTGTTCTATGTTCTATGTTCTATCCCACTGTTTCACATAAGAAGTCTTACAACACAAAGTTAAAGTCTATCACTCTCCTGATGAAGGAGCTAGGCTCCAAAAGCTCGTGATTTTAAATAAACCTGTTGGACTTTAACCTGGTGTAAGACTTCTTACTGTGCCCACCCCAGTACAATACTGGCATCTCCACATCATCCCTCTATTTCGATGTAGCTTGTGACTCTGATACTGCCACCACCATTATTCACTCACTAGATAAATGCTTAGCAGACAAGATAACTCCTATTTTTTGCCCTCTTTCCCCCTCCCTCTTCTTCAATCAAAAGTTGGATCTTCCACCTCTTGGGCCACAGATAGCACTTGGATCCAGGGCCTGTGAACAGGAGTGCAGTGCCCTATCACTGGAAATATTGGATTGTTTCCTTGTTTGCTTAATTACAATATGATGACTTTTAATGGATAACTAATTTCCATGATTTGCGAACAGTTCAAAAGACTGAATATCAAGAATGCAATTTTATATTTATATGATGAATAATTGAAGCTGTTTGTACTGATTTCACTCTTAATATGTACATAGCCGTTAAAATATTGGTCTTTTCAGCAATAAAACAGCTGAAGGTCAGCAAACTTGCCTAAAATTTATCTTTTATATACTGAACAGATTTCTACATAATCGATTCAGAAGTTCGTTCTTAAAATTTTCTTGGCATGGATTTTTGCTTGAGACATCAAAATGGGTTTAGTGGCTCAAAGTGAACTGTTGTCCTGTAGCTCAGCTCGTTTGAAAATGGCTGGCTTCATTATCACTGGAGTCAGCAGCAAACTGGCTGTTCATCAGTTTAATGTAATGCAGTTAGTATTCATCTTCACATGGACATTAATGTGACATGTTCACCATCATCTCCTTTACTGCTTTGAGAATGACCCACAGTAAGTTACAGACTGCTAAAAATAGTGTTGGATAAAGCAATATTCAGATGCGGTCTGACCATGATTGCAGATTTTCTCACTTGTGCAATATGTTGAGTTTCAAATGGGTTGTATAATACACCAAGGTCTCGGAGTCTCGTCAATCCATAGTAAGACTCGTACCTTGGCATTCAACATTAATTGGCCTTTTTGTGAACTCAGAAACTGTCATGATCAATCTTCCACAATATTTGCCCTCATGGTGTACATGCATTTGCTGCCACCATTGTTTGCAACTGGGTCAATCGGGATGGTTTTACTGCAATAGTTTTTAGTTGAAAGACTGATCATTAGTTAAATGTCCTTGGTGGTAAGGTTTTCATTGTTCCATATATATTAGAATAAAATGTTAAACTATTAAATTGAACTCATTCAAATGTACCTTAACATCATTGCTTCTGTGGAATCTGTTTACCGTTTGGTTTCAGCCATATAATTGAATTACTAACATGTTCTTAATAACTCTAAAGAATGTATGAATGTTTCGCTGCCTAGTTTCCCGAATATGTTTCTGGCTTGAAATTTTAATTATCTTTATTAGTGTCACAAGAAGGCTTACATTAATACTGGGACTTCCTGTGGCGGCCATGGTGAGAGTGGTCGCGCATTTGGCAGCTCCTCCTCGAGACTGTTTGGTTTTTTTTGGACCTTTTCCCCACTTGTAGGGTGGATGTTTTGTAGAAAAAAGGTGTAGGACTGACTGGAGAAAGGTTTGATTCCACTAGTGGGGCTGGTGGATGGATCCACAGACCAGAAGTGGGTCGAGCAGAAGGGAGCAGTTGGATCTAGAGAATTTTGGGTGCCACAGGTCAAGATGGTGGAGGGTAAAGAGTCTGCCTTGCCTACCCAGTGGGCGACAGAGCAACTGGTGGGCTTTTTAACTGAAAGGTTTAGCCGACAGAGGAGGGAGGCCCAGGACGACCTAACCAAGGTGGTGGAGCCGTTAAAAGCGGGAGTTGACCTTGTGGTGCAGAGGCTGGAGTCCCAGAGCCAGGCTATTGGGAACGTGGAGGAGGCGGTGGTCGACTCAGGATACTCGGCGACCGTGGTGTCAGACAAAGCGCGGCATTAGGTAGACTTGCAAGTGGACCGGGGGGGCAGTGCCCGCAGTGGAGGCTGGGCGTAGGGTTGCTAGCGGATGAGGAGGTATGTGAGCGGATGAGGGCTGCCATTCAGGGGTATGTGGAACTAAATGATACAGGTGAGCTCTCGGCCGCCACGTTGTGGGGGGCACTCAAGGCAGTGAACACAGAGGAGTTCATGTCGATCCGGGCGCATAGGGAGAAGGAGGAGCGAGCAGAGACGGCAAGGCTGATAGTTGAGATTCTGCGGATGGGCAGGAGGTATTCGGTGTCCCCAGAGGCAGGATTGTTGAAGGAGAGGCAGGATTGTTGAAGGAGAGGCAGGATTGTTGAAGGAGAGGCAGACGCTTCAGATGCAGTTCGGGCTGGTGTCCACGGGAAAGGCAGTAGGGTCATTCCAGAGGGACAGTGTATGAATACGGGGGGGAAGGCTAATAGGATGCTGGCCAACCAACTCAGGAAGCAGGAGGTGATGAGGGAGATTGGAAGGGTGAAGGACAGTAGGGGTGGAGTGGTGTTAGACCTGGTGGGGGTAAATGAGATATTTCAGGAGTTTTATCAGAGGTTTTATAAATTGGAGCCCCTGCTCGGGGGGGTGTATGCGGAAATTCTTGGACAGGTTGGAGTTCCCCAAGGTGGAGGAGGACCTGGTAGAGTGATTGGGAGCACCCATTGGACTGGTGGAGGTGATGGAGGTTATGGGGGCGATGCAGGCAAGGAAGGGCCCAGGCCCAGATGGTTTTCCGGTCGAATTTTAAGAAATATTTTTGGGTGACCTGCCGCACAAGGGTGTCACATCAGTAATATAGTTTTTGAACTCATTCTATTTTTGAACAGTCCCAACATGAACGGTCAAGATGCATAGGATGCGCAAATGCTGTCATGCCACTCTGAAAAACACTAAACACTCAATGATTTAACAATAGAATTAATAAAATATATCCACTTGCCTTTTGGAGACAGCTTTGCCGTATGTGAAGTCAGCATGGTCAGTGCTCAACATTTTATCAATGGACGATTGATTTTTGTATCTTTCCCGTCTGTTCCTCTGAATTACATTGTTTACGAAATAATGCTAACTCAATAATTGGTAAAATTGTGGATGTGGGCAATGTTGCCATCTGCATGTATGAGTCAAGTCCCAAAAATTGCTATGAAGAGATGTGCCACAGGATGTAATTTAGTCCAAGGTCCTTCAATATATATGTACTTTCCAAAGTTCTCAGGATGAGAAAGGATGCTAATATACCAGGCCCCAGGGAAAATGGTAGAAATTATATGATGGTGATAATTGTATAAGGACCTTATTAGCAGTTGTGCAGCTTCTGCTGTTTTGGAGCATAGGAATGCAAATGAGATCTTTCTGTTTGAGGTATCTTGGTGAAGCTGGACAAATTGCTTCAGGTTATGGGTCAGGCTGTCTCTGCACAAAAATGCTGCCTGCTCCAGGCATAAGTAAAATAAAGTAGAATGGGGTACATGGAAGTTATAATATTTACCTTTACATATCAGCTCTCCCAGCATCCTGATTTCCTATTGTTTTAAGATTTTAAAAGGTGAGTAATCCAAAGCATCGCTTCACGTTAAGATCTGGAGGCAATTATGGCCTCGGGTAATATTAGATTGGCCGACGATTATACATTTACCTCATCTTTCAATGGAAAGGAAGATAGAATATGATATATAATGGTGTGCCCACTTGAGATAATCTCTGAAATTACCGCTCAATCAACATTTATCTTGGCTTTGAGCAGTTTACTGATAAATGCAATGCTACGTTTAATTGCATGGTAGCATACTGGTTAGCACTGTTGCTTCACAGCTCCAGGGTTCCAGCTTCGATTTTGGTTCGGGTCACTGTCTGTGCGGAGTCTGCACGTTCTCCCCGTGTCTGCGTGGGTTTCCTCTGGGTGCTCCGGCTTCCTCCCACAAGTCCTGAAAGATGTGCCTGTATGATGAATTGGACATTCTGAATTCTCCCTCAGTGTACCCGACTAGGGGCTATTCACAGGGACTTCATTGCAGTGTTAACGTAAGCCTACTTGTGACAATAATAAAGATTATTATTATTATTTAAAAGTTTTAACTAGGAAAGCCAGCCGTCCAAGCGTACCATCAAGAGTGTGATATTCTAAATAAGGCACTGCTCTTTAGAGGCTGACAACTTAAGCAAGTGCTTTGGCTGACAGAAATGTTTTGTCAGTTTTTCTTTCAATAGTGTGCAGAGATTGGTGGCATTGATGGAACATGATATTTTTGTGCCTCGCCTCAAAACAATGGACAATGATGGCACTCATCACAGTAGAAAATATTTCCATCACTGATTGTAAATGTTTTAAAGTAAATAAATTCTGAGGTGTTTTTTAGTTGAAGGCCTTTGTGGTACAATTATGGTTGACTATTCCATTGAAAATCAGAGTGATATTTGTGCCATTTCTAACCAAACTGGAATAATTGGTTTGCAGCCTATTCCACAGTCACCTGACATATATCCTCCGTGCATTTACCGGGATGAAATAAGAAAGTAGCTGCATTTTACTTGAAAGTTGCCAGCATTTGCACATTAGAATGAACTTCTTTTGTTCCTCAGATTTGCAAGTTGCTTTACTAAATTATTGTTGAATACAAAACTATCTGTCAATAGATTTTTGAAGAAAACATTATTCTCGGGTTTTGAAAATCATGTAATATTTGTTAGGGGGGGGGAATGAAGATGTGATTGACTTAAATAACAGTGCCTTGTCCACATATCCAAACTCCAAAATCATAAATTTAAGTATATTTTCGAAATAATGAACACCAAATGGGGAAGAGCCAGCCTAAGACCGAATAGTTTAATGGCATGGGCTTCAGATGAAACCAGAAACCACATCATCATGCTTGAGGCAATTATTGATATGAATCTGTTATGCTGTGGGGTAGTGTTTCAATAATAGATATGTCAAAGTTAGTGGAATTTTTAAACAACTGGCAAACTGCTGCATATAATGGAAATCTGAAAAAACTGGAAAATGCTCAGCAGGTCAGGCGGCATCTGTGGAGATAGAAACAGCGTTAATGAGTCAAATTTTTCCATAATTTGTCAGCGTGTCACGTTCTGATGGAAAACCATCGCGTGTATCTCCAGATGTACAGCCAAGTTTTCAGACCAGATATTCAGCCATACTGACAAAAGATATCTGGGTATGTGGTTAATTCCGCAGGGCCTGATCCAATGAGATCAGGGCGTCTTCTTTAAAGAGTGGCCCGATCAGCACTGAAGTTATATTCTCTCCCCGCCTCCCCAACCCCACACTCCAGGATCTGGAGGGCCTTCCCCACAAGCACCAAAGCGGCACCCTGTGACACAGAGTTGTTGGCGGCTCCACCCAACCCCCAACAAGCACACAAGTATTGGGGGCTCTTCCCTCATCACCACCACCATGGTGGCTCCGCGAGAACTCTCCTCCTCAGAGCAAAATCACCACCTTGGCGCCCCTCCGGCAGGATCCCCCTCAACTGAATCCCGTCTTTAAATATCTGTTGTGAGTTTCGCCAACATGTGTGCAGCTTAGCAGGTGGATTGTCGACAACCTTTTCTTAAAATGCTGTTTCCTGTTCACAGATGCACCGTGAGAATTTCCAACACTTTATCTTTTTATTTCTTGTGGAAATAAATTCATTCAGTTTCAGTTCAAACTCTTGTCGTCAGATTTTTCACCTCGAGGTGGGAATTGCAAGTCGGGAGATTTCCTGACATCCGACCTGATTATGCCCTCCTGTACTTTATTCCTTGGTGGGGTGGTAGGGACAAGCTGGGGTTGGGGCTGCCATCTCCCACAGCAAGACTGAGGTTGGCTGATGGCGAGTTGGGCAGATTAGAAGATCTACTTCAATTCACTGGAAAATTGGCCTGTGCATACTTTTTAGGCAACCCCTTCCTCTACACCAACCACACCCTATGCCCACTCTCCCAGTATCCATTATGGATTGAACTCATGCACCCGATAATAGCATTGGTAAATCTTTGAGATGATCATGAAACTGTCAAACTATCAAGCAGCCATTTAAAAGCCTGTTGAGAAAGATTCAATCCAGTGAGAAACTCATAAAACTGTCAATCAAAACGAGCATTACGGTCACCTTGACATGCTGTGACGAAAACCAACTGAGCTGAATCTATTACTGAGGTTTGGAGCTCAGCTGTGTGTTCATGATTTGTCACCATTGCACAACTGTATGAATAAACTCCCCAGAACTGAATAATTTAAAGCTTTTGAAATAGTTGAACAGATGGGCAAGACTGAAGAGATAACTGGGCAGTTAGTCAAAGAGTAAAGCACAGGGTGCAAATGACGTGTAAAATTTTGAATCTATATTCATCTGAATGCAGAAGTACACTTGATTCAGTGTGAATGGGGTCTAATGTTACTGAATGCTTTCACATTGCTGGTCACTTACATTTTATATGCAAAATCCTGGGCTGGACTCTCCACCAGCGGGATGCTCCGTTTTGCCAGCAGCCCGGGGGTTTTCCACAAGCATGGGACTGCCCCACAATGGGAAACCCATTGACCAGCCGGCGGAACAGAGCATCCCGCCGGCAGGGTGAAACAGAAATGTGGCGCGGCTGGACGGAGAATCCAGCCCCCTATCTTTAATCACTGCATTTAAAAACATAAATTACCATACAGTATTTAATTGTGACATGTGAAGTTGACAGCAACTTTTACGGGCACCTGTCAAAAAGTTCCCAACTCCAGAATAGGCGTTTGTGACGGTCACAATCCCTTTGACCTGACATGATTCACGCAGGACTGACATACAGGCCGACCCAGTCTCACTGAAAACTTCATGCTTCCCTAAAAACTAAATTAAGCTATGGCAATCCTAACTAACATCAGTTTGTGACATTTCCCATGCTGCAAAAGGCAGCCAGCAGGAATGAAGCCTCAATTTCAGAATTCTGCCGCGCCGCCTCCCCCCCCCCCCCCCCCCCCCCCAAAACCTCTTCTTTTTCCCCTCTGCCTGATGCGGGGCTTGTCTCATGTCAGGACTGCAAATCCGGCCCCTAGATTATTTTTGACAACTGTGTATAATTTCTGCATAATGTTGACTACGGAAGGATGAAAGTTTGTTTTTGCAAGTTGACAAAATTATGTAGTTAGTTACTTAGAAATAACAGTCTAGCAGACTCCTCTTAGCAGAAGCCTGTGTGGTTATCAATATCATCTGAACCCTGTGACATGTCACTCTTGGAAACCTGCCCTGATTGTGGCGGTCTTTATAATGGTCCAAACTTTGAAATTATCAGCATTCATCATTATTCCTTTGAGACTTGCAGTAACATCTGAAGTCTGGTTATGCCCGGTTAAACTTGAAATCCAGAAGTTGCTGTTAGTGATTCTACACTTCCTCATCAGCGCCAGGGACCCGGGTTCAATTCTGGCCTCGGATGACTGTCTGTGTGCAGTTTGCACTCTCTCCCCGTGTCTGCGTGGGTTTCCCCCCACGGTCCAAAGATGTGTAGGTTAGGTGGATTGGCCATGATCAATATCCCCTTTGTGTCCAAAAGGCTAGGTTAGATGGGGTTACTGGGTTAAGGAGTGACCCAGGTACCCTTTCAGAGGGTTGGTGCAGACTCTATGGACCAAATGGCGTCCTTCTGCACTGTACTGCAGTCACTGTCTGCTTACCACTGTTGTTGGATACCTGGAGCTCCTTTTGACGTGGCACAAATTGAAACCAAAATCTGGAGGGGGGAAAATGCCATACAATCAGAGCTCAGTGGCAAGCAGCATCATGTCTCAGACAGAAATCTGGGCCAATATAAACATGTGCAGTTAATTGGATGCTTTAATTCTGCTTTAATTTTTTTGAAAATTGCCTGGTATGCATGTTAAGCTGGATATCAGATTTCCATTGTCTGATTATATAAATGACTTGAACTGCTGTTTTATTTATTAAGTATCTTGATCTTCAATGATACTTTTATTTAATCAAACATATGGAACTTAAGCTGTTCTCAATTTATCGTGGTTATCAGCATTGATATTCTCATGTATCAATGGCACAGTACATCATCACCTTCTGCCATGGCATCCACCACAAGGAAAACAATAATCCAAAATGGAATCAAAAATTGTTCACAAACACCAGTCCTTTGGCCATTTTTACTTGCCTAAAACTCTTGGACTTTTCTATTTTTTAACAAGAAATTCCTGTACTAATAGTAATTATAATTGATTCTTCCTTGCAGAAATCAATCTTAACAATCGGTGCTGGAACTTCCACAATGTATTGTTTTCCTTAAACTATCGTTTGACAAAAGTAACCTCAAGAAATTTGGCACTTCTTGAGAAATAAATATTTATTTTATGAAGAAGCTCTAAACAAATTGCAAGTCTCATATGTTTTCTCTGAAATCAAATTAATTCATTGCAGCAACCAGTCTGAAAACTATTGAAACAGGAACAACCTATTTTGTTGTTTATAGCTGTACCAATCTGTTCAGTTGAGTAAATGTACTTGTAGCCAGTTTCAGATTTGATATACCCTTGTTCTCAGTGGCGGACTGGCCAGGGTGTCAGCTTGCTCGATGGCAAGTGGGCCCCTGATGAAGTGGGCCCCCTATATCAAATAAAAATGCAATAAAGAAACAAACACCGACAACTGTTTTAGTAATAAAAAGGAATAAGAAAAAAAAGAGAACAGGACACAAATAAGCAGTGCATAAAAAGGAACGTAGCAGGGGAGGTAGTGGAAGGATGTGGAATAGGGGGGCCCGGGTCGGGCATAATTAAGGAAATTCCGTATTTTCAGCAAGTGTGTGAATTTAAAGATAAAGTAAAATTCGTGATTTGAGATGGTCGGCAACTTCAAAGGATATCAAGCAGTAGTCTTGGTTCAGCCGGTACATCAGTCCGGGGCCCGGAGAGCCAAGAAGGGGCCCGTGAATCTCTGAAGGGCCCTTAAAAATTGTAATTAATTAGATAAATAAATCTCCAACTTCTTTCCTGAGATTTGTATTCTAACTTAATAAGATATAATTGTTTTTAAAAAGAGCAATACCAAATAAAAATGCAATAAAGAAACAAACAAATAATCACTCAGTGTATGAAGGAACGAAACAGTGTTAAACGGATGTGAAAAGGAATGGGGGGGGGGGGGGGGGGGGGGGCTGCTTCACCCGGGCCGGACATAGTTGGAAATCCACGTTTTCAGCAAGAGTGTGTGAATTTAAAGATAAAGTTTCAGTTCGTGATTTGAGATGATCAGCAACTTGAAAGGATATCAAGCAGTACATAGGGTCGTGAGGTCACCGAAAAGGAGAAGCGGTACCTTTGACCGTGAATCATGAGGTCAAAGATATTGAAGTGATAAGCCATGATCGGTAAACTCAAAGGGTTGCGACTTGTAACACTACACTGGTATCAAACTGGACATGTTAACTTTGGTCGTGGGACCATTCTTAATGTCTTACTATAGTCGGACCAAACTTCTAAGTTTCAACAGTTGTCTCAGTTGCTTGCTGGTGTGAACACTGGACAGTGGATTGTCTCCTCTTCGGAAGCGGCAACGGCCACAGTAGTATTGACTAATGAACATAGCCTATTGAAGTGTAAGTAAGTTATTTTATATTTTTTTATCAAGTAGGGGTTTATCTGGCGTTCCTTCAAGTTATTCTTGCAATCATCAATATTCATTTTTCCCAATGAGGGCTATTTTTAATTAAGTTTTTATTTCAGGAATATTACCCCTACCAGCATGGAAAAGAAAAAGCATAAATCTGGGTCACTAAAACGCAAAGAGCAAAAAGAAGCAGAAAGGAAGGAATCAGCCAAGCGATGCAGGCCTATTACAGAGTTTATAATACCACAAGCACAATCCACATCAATATCCAGTTCTGCCACAAATAATCAAGAAGCAAGAAACAATGCTCATGGTGATGATGCAATGACATGCGAGTTACAAGAACAGAGAAGAGCTACTTTGAACGTAGAGACAAATACAAGTGCATCCATTACTAATCAACCCAGGCCCAATATTTCTTCTGGCTTCCTTGTTCCGGCATCTGTACTGCCTGTAGTTGCAACATCTGAACACATAGCTTCAACTAGTAACAGGGAATCAGATATTCCTTCAAGCATAAATGACTTGGTTTCTGAAGCACATCCTGTAAATGAACCTACGCAAGAAAATGACAGATCAATTACTGGAATCTTCCAATATCCATCACGAGCAAAGCTAAAACAGTTTTTTGCTGAACATCCACTTCAGCCACTTGATGATCTGCCATTTGATGCTCGTTGGTATGAGAGGAAAATTATGAATGACTCAGTCCCAAGAAAATGGCTAACATATAACAAAGAAAATAGATGCTTATATTGTTCATACTGCTTAGCCTTTGAGTTTCCCAACACTTGTAATCTATCACCCTTTGTACGTGGCTTTAGTGACTACAGGCGTATTAGCCAGAGCTTGACTTTACATGAATCGACAACAACACGTGTCAGAAATGCTCAGCAATATATCAGTGTGGTTAATGATGGCACCTTAGATACATTTTTTGCAGCATCACTAATTAAAAGGAAAGAAGAAGTATTGAAGCAGAGAAGTATTGTCATGAGGATTATAGACATCATAAAGATGTTAGGCAAGCAAGCACTTACATAGAACAGTACAGCACAGAACAGGCCCTTCGGACCTCGATGTTGTGCCGAGCAATGATCACCCTACTCAACCCCACGAATCCGCCCTACACCCGTACCCCAACAACCCCACCCCCTTAACCTTACTTTTAAGGACACTACGGGCAATTTAGCATGGCCAATCCACCTAACCCGCACATCTTTGGACTGTGGGAGGAAACCGGAACACCCGGAGGAAACCCACGCACACACGGGGAGGACGTGCAGACTCCACACAGACAGTGACCCAGCCGGGAACCGAACCTGGGATCCTGGAGCTGTGAAGCATTTATGCTAACCACCATGTTACCGAGATGCCCGGTGACTTCCTTTTCGAGGTCACAGAAATGAATCGGCCTACACCCTAGATAATGAGGTTCTGAATCATGGCAATTTTTTAGCTGCAGTGCAGTTGATGGCAAAATATGACCCCATTATGGCAGCTCACGTTTCTCCAGTGCAAAACAAGTCTAAACAAAGAATCAAACGATTAGAGCAACAAGAAAAGGCTCAAAGTAAAGGCCGTGGTGGACTTGTTACATATCTGAGTAAAACAACTATAAACATGTTAATCAAAATTATGAAGAATATGATACAAGAAAGGATTAGTCATGAAGTTTCTCAAGCAAAATATTATTCTATTCAGGTTGATTCAACACAAGATAATTCATCCATCAATCAGTTTAGCATTATTATTCGGTATGTGCTTAAAGGTATTATCTGTGAGCGACTACTTTCAGTTGTGCCAAGTAATGATGGTACAGGACAGGGACTTTTTGATCTATTGATTGAAACATTACAGCATCTTAAAATTGACCCCCAAAAATGTTTATCTGATAGCACAGATGGTGCTGCAAGCTACCATGGCCAGTATAATGGTTTACAAAGTAAAATTGCTGATGTGGCTGATCAACATGTTCATATATGGTGCTATGCCCATGTCTTGAATTTGGTGATAACTGAAACAACAAAATGTTGTGTGCCTGCAGTTTCTTTTTTCAATTTGCTCCAGAATATAGCAACTTTTGTGAAAGCATCATACAAGAGATTGGCTGTATGGATAGAAGTCGTTGGAAAACATCTAGGACAAGAAAAAATGAAAAGATTAAAGCTAATTGGTGAAACCAGATGGTCAGGAAAATCCAATGCAGCAACAACTATATTTGGACGTTTTGATGATGCCGCTGCCAGTACTTTCGTAAATCTATTGACATGCTTATCAATGCTACAAGATTCAGAAAAGTTTGATGCAAAAACAAAACATGAAGCAAATGTTTTACTTCAAAGTCTTCTAAAGTTTGAAACCATATTGACAGCATTTACTTACTTGTATATATTTGAAACTACAACCCCGTTATCAAGTTATCTACAGACAAGTGGTTTAGATATGTTTACTGCATGGAGTTTGGTAGATTCAGCTACAACAAAGTTGAAGGAACAGACAAGCGCATTTGATAACGTTCACAGCAAGGCTTTGGAATTTGTAAATAAATGTAATGACAGGATTTCACAGATGAATATGGATTAAGTTAAGAGGCAGAGGAAGAAGAAAAGAATGGCAGATGAGCTTATTGATGATGAAAGAAATTCCTCAGATTCTCTAGCTGATTTTCGAGTAAATGTGTTTAACCTAATAATGGATCGCATTGTCCAGTCACTAGAATCACGCTTTGTACAACACAAACAATTGTATAATGATTTGTCCTGCTTGGACCCAGTGAAGTTTAAAACTATTGCAGAGAAGGGCCTTGAAGATGAAGCATTGGAAGGTATTATTAAGCTGTTTCCACAAATCAGCAAAGATCAAGTAATATTGGAATTGTTTTCTTTTGCTTCAAACTTTGATGTATTAAAGCTATTGCTTAATGATGGTGAGAATATGGATTCCAGTTGCAACAATTGTAAAATTTGCAGCACTTGCCCATCATGTGTAGTAAAAATTCTGGCATCCAACAGACTTCATGACAAGGCATATGATAACCTTTATGAACTTTATAAAGTCATCTGCACACTGTATCAGTTACTCAAGTCCAATGTGAGAGGACATTTTCAAAGCTAAAGATCATAAAGACAAGGTTAAGAAATTCGCTGTCTGAGGAGAATTTGGAATCATACATGTTGATATCCATTGAAAAGGAATTGTTAGATGAATTGGATGCAGAAGCAATTATTGGCAGATTCGCACAATCGTCTAGCGAACACAAACAATTGCTCTTAATATAGTGGACTGCATGCAATGCTCTATTGTGCTTTTGAACTATCTGTTAATGTGTAAATTGTGCAGTAAACTATTTAAAAATATCAACCAATTACTTAAAATTAAAAACAATAAATAAAAATTCAATTATAACATTCTGTATTTACATTTGGTATCTACTGCCAGTAATATGTACAGCACATGTCCACTGTAATTACTAAGAAATACACATTTTTTCCAAACACATTTTAATTGTACCTTTTTTCATATGTATTTTTTGAAAATTTTATTTGTTCGTTATGAAAATTAAATGATAGCGTTGTAGTTGTGGGTGGGCCCCCTTTGTCTCCTGGCAACCAATATTTTTAGACCCAGTCCGCCACTGCTTGTTCTTCTGCTGTTCATTATTGACTTCCAGCAGATATGCACAGCTTCTAAACTGGTTGGGTGGATGGATGATCGAGTATTCCTGTCTCAAATGAGTTATAAATTTGAGTTATGTTGGAAGTAATTGCATGTAATCCTAGCTGCAACATGGTTTGGCGCTGTATTTCATTCAACAGATACTTTATAACAAGTTATATCAACCCAGGGAAATGAGGAATCACTTTAAATGAGTCAGAATATTTCAGTGTTCAAGGTTTAGTGATCTCTGAGTTGTCGATTTCACCATTGCTGAAATAAATTTGCTTCTGGTGCCATCCTATGGGGAATCTCCAAAATCCAGCAACAGTGACACCGTCAAGCAGACGTAGCCAATCATATTGACAAAATTCTCAATGACAGCAAACCAAGAAGTAAGACGTGCTGATTATCCTTCACCTTTTAAGCATTAACGGGGGCATAAAATAAAGCTCACATTGACAGTTCTACTGTAATTCCTACTTAAAATCTCAACAAATTTTTCCACAAATTGAAAAGTTCTTTATTTTTACCATTGAAGAACTGCACCACTAGAGGCTTTAAAATCTTAACTCCAAATGCTTTCATTGAACACAGTGAGGTGTGCAGCTAAGTTTGAAGGATAATGTGCTCTTCTACTTCTTTTGTAATATTTCCGCATTTCATGCGTCGTGTGACATTCAACAGCAAAAAATAGTGGGCGGGCTGCACCACATTTCTGCTTCACCCCGCCGGCAGGATGCTACGTTACGCCGACTGGTCAAAGAGGTTTCCCATTGTGGGGCAGCCTCACGCCTTCAGGGAACCCTCCCCAGGCTGCCGGCAAAACGAAGCATCCCGCCAATGGATAATCCCACCCAGTGTGTTTCACAGATATTTTGTAAATAATTTCTAAAGATCAGTGTATTTGAAATAAAGTGTAGCTGTGACAAAAGTCAGCAACATCAGCATCTTTTGCCACAAATATCCTGGTCAGACACCAGCTAATTTGGAACCATGACTTTTGGAACAGTTTCCTGCACCAACAGGAGATAAACCAGAAGAAGCAACAACAGACAATGCTGGAAAAACTCAGCAGGTCTGGCAGCATCTGTTGAGAGAAAAACTGAGTTAATGCTTCATATGAGTTTTATTCAGGGCTAAAGAGAGGGAGAAATGTTTTGGGTTTTATGCCATTCAAGAGGAAGGTGAAGCAATGTAGACGGTCAGGAAAAGGTGGGAGCTCAGGAAAGATTGACGAGGATGGCATGGGCACGAGACAAATCGGAAAGTATTGATTAAGCGATACTAAGTTTGAATTTTAAAAGTGGGAAGATTACGGGAATGTGTCACGGCACCCTGGGCTAGTGCGCGCTCTATTCCAGCCCCACTTGACCTGGAGTTGCAACAAAGGTGAAATTAGATTTTATTTAAAATACCCGAGGTCCTTGAATCCCATAAACTACACTCAGTTATGAGGTTTGTAACTGTAAAACACAAGTAATTATGTAGTTTTATAACTAAGTAGACAGAAAATGTAACTATCTACAGCCCCTTTCCCAAGCTCCCCCCCCCCCCCCCCCCCCATCCTAACTTGCAGCATATATGTGCACACACACACACAAGGGAAAGAAAATATTAATCAAAGTAAAAACTAAGGATCTTTAATGCACTGGGATAAGTTCCAGTCAATGTCTTTCTGAAGTTCAGGCTTTTGTTTTGGTGGTACTTCCTTCTAGGTGTGAGATGGTTTTCTCTGTTACAGTTGACTGCTTTCTCTGCACTCAGCTTCATTTCAGGATTACAGCAAAGAATGTGCCAGGCACTCACTGCTTTCAGAACAATTGAGCAGTTCTCTCACTTCAAACAGGAGAGAGAGTTCATTTCACTTTCAAGTTTTGAACACGTCTGCCATGCTCTCTCAGACAGCACCATGTATGGACCAATCACTGACCGTTGTCAGGCAGAAGTCTGACCCTGGCCAATCCACCAGTTGCCTGTTAACCAATCAAACCGACTCCCTTGAAACCTGGTGCTTAATATCCACAAGGAGTCTGGCTTCTTCCCTCCAAAATGCACAACCTTGGTACACAGTGTCTTGACAAGCAGGCTGCTTCATTTTGAGTCTTTTGCTGAAAGGCGCATCCTGATTCTGGGTCTCCAGACCAAAATAATGAATTAAAATAAATGGGAACAAACAAAATGAACAGGAAGGATTCTTGCAAATGGGAAAGAAAGGATTAGTACCATGTTTGTTTCAGAAATTCTGAGAAAATAGCCCTAGTTCTGAACACATTGGAGATGAAGGGCAATGTGTTTTGAGCTTAAACATAGCAAGTAACAGGAACATAGTTAGAGTGATGTTAACAAATTGAAGAATGGGTAAAATGGAGAGAGAACTTGGTGAGAGGGAGATAGATTGCCGAGTGGGTCACCCTTCCCAAAAGTGACATTTATGGTAAAATAGCCTCCTTGAATTTGTGCTTGCACTTTTTGGAGATTTAAGAGCAGTTAATGGAGAAATAGAATTTTGGCTTGAAAGAGGAATCCAAGTTTTAGCAAGCAAGAACATGTAGGAGCTGCACCTGAAATTATAAGGTATGAAGAGGTCAGTAATGTTAATGGTGAGCAGAGAACATTTGAAATAGAGCAGGGTTATCAAAGTCCAAGTCACAGAAACGTCAGCTAAAAGGTTAGCTTTGTCATCAAAAGTGTTATCAATTTGACCACCATTAAACGTGTGGGGGAAATGTAATGATATGTAAACCCACTTTAACAGTAAAGTTATATTTAGCAGGCTTAATAGTGGATATCCAGAAGTTATGAGCAGGAAGAAGGTTGAGTCACCAGGCATTTCAAATATTATTTGAACCCCTGACAACTACTTGTTACGACTGTGAATTCTTTATTTCTCTTATTGCTGTTAAGCAAACTACAGATCTGTCACTGGCTGTGCAAATTCTGACGTTTATTTGTCAGTGCATGTTTAGTCATATGTATTTTTCATCTTGAGTAATTAGAATGACTTATAATGCTTGCACTTGTCTTTAAAAGACAGCAGTTGGAATTACATCTGTAATTAAAGGCTGGTTGAGAGAACTGTCACATTATTTTGATCAACAAACACTAATTTGGCACTGGGAGTAGAGATTACTACATCCGCTTGCTAATTTCCTGCCTAGCTCCCTAAATTCTAATTACAGAACCTCATCCCCCTTTTTACCTAAGTCATTGGTGCCAATGAGGACCATGACCTTGGACTGTCCACCCTCCTCCAGAAGAATGTCCAGCAGCTGCGCTGTGACACCCCCATGGGTATGTCTTAGCTGTAAATTATTTAATCACCTTCTGTGGCTCCTCTCATACCTAAAGAGTCTAATGTGGGATTAGCTCAGGTGGCCACAGAACTGACAGTTCATATTGTTGTTGTTACAACAATAATAATCTTTATTGTCACAAGTAGACTTACATAAACATTGCAATTAAGTTACTGTGAAAAGCCCCTAGTCACCACATTCCGGCACCTGTTCGGGGACACAGAGGGACAATTCAGAATGTCCAAATTACCTAACAGCATATCTTCCGGGATTAGTGGGCGGAAACCAGAGCACCCGGAGGAAACCCACGCAGACACAGGGAGAACGTGCAGACTCCCCACAGACAGTGACCCAGCTGAGAATAGAACCTGGAACCCTGACACTGTGAAGCCACAGTGCTAACTACTGTGCTACCGTGCTGTCCTTGAGGGGAAACTTCTTTAGTTGTATCTGCCTTCAGACTTTCTGGGCATGTCAGATGTTGTGAGTTTGGCTCCAACGGTCATTGAAACATGCTAAACCAAGTGTTAGTGCTTATCTCCACATTGTCTGGCCAGCTGCAATTGTTTCAAGAGAGGTGGAATGCAATGCAGAAGATTGTAAACTTTTTTTTTTAAAGAGTATCCACTTATTATTGCACTGATCATTTTGATGATGTTTGCCCTCAGACAGTTCTCCATAGAGGATCTGCTTATGGTTTCTGTAATCATCCATGTGGAAAACATTGCCTTCCCATCCAAGTTGAATTTTCCAGTGGGTGGATTCCCTGCTGTTGAACCGAGTCAGCTTTTTTTGTGTTTTTGCCCTGTCACCACAGTCTCATGACGTCAAGCATCTCTGGTGAAAACGTTCCAGAGCTTTAATGTGGCACTTTAATGTGGCAAACCCAGGATTATACACCATATGGCAGTATGGTATGGACTAGTGGCCTGGAAAAGTTTGATTTTATTCTTTAACTTAATGCCATGGCTCTTTGCGATCATGGAGTCAGCCGAGGGCAGGGCTGGCTTTCTTGCAGGCGCAGATATCTTCATCAATAGTGGCATCCTGAGAGAGCATACGAACAAGGTCTTGATGTGTTGGGTACTCTGGATCTGTGGAGACTGTGTTTACCTTAGCAGTAACACATACAGGCTACCAACACTTGAAATAGTACAACACTATTTTATGAAGCTAGGAACTGTTGAACATACTTTCACTGTGCGTCGACACTATGTTAGATTAAACTGAAGACCTATGCCTATCCTAACCAGTCTATACTATCAGCACATGGTAAAGATCTGTGCTACAAGCTGTGAGCTCTGTCCTTCTCAGAGGCTGCATCCCAAATGAGCGGGAAAACTAGTGCCCTCTGGCTTCATAGTGAGTGTGCTCTACCTGGTGATTGGCTGCTGTGTTGTGTGTGTTGATTGGTCTTACAGTGTCAGTCAGTGTGTGTTGATTGGTCTTACAGTGTGTCAGTCAGTGTGTGTCTGCAGCATGAAATGAAAATCGCTTATTGTCACGAGTAGGCTTCAAATGAAGTTACTGTGAAAAGCCCCTAGTCGCCACATTCCGGCGCCTGTTCGGGGAGGCTGTTACGGGAATCGAACCGTGCTGCTTTATATACTGATGTGCATATTATGACAGGTCTGAGATTTTTTTTTTCTACAATCTTGAGACTAGAGTCATCAATGGTCAGTTTTGGTACCTTAGTCTTGTGCTCACTGGTTTCGAGTCAAACGTTTTTGGCAGCACTCAAATCTGTTTGCCATATCTGGATGTCTTCCTTGTTGTGGGTTTATAGAGCACAGTAATCTGCTTATAGAAGCTCCCTGACTTGGTGGGTGCAAACAGTCTGAACAGATTGAAGAACTTCCCTAAATATAACCTAATCTTGCTGCCCACTGGTAAACTGATGTTGTCCTTAAGCATTGTAGCAAAAAAAAAATCGAAGAGTTGGGGAACCACAGTGCACCCTTGCTTCACCACAATTGCATCGGACATCTTGCCACAGGCATCACATGTCCAACAGTGGCATCATGCAGTAGGTTCAGGATTTTGACCAACCTTTTACACCATTTTCTGTGCAAGGACCACATTCAGAAATTCACAATTTTAAAGGGCCGCATAGTATATTAAGTAAAGTAATTAATATTTAAAATAGCCAAAATAAAAGGTTTTTAAAGAAAAAAAAAGCAATTAATTTTTATTAATTAATATTTTAAAGTAGAAACTTTACATGAAACACATTTATTTGAAAAACAAAGTAACTCAGTTTAAAGAAAAAAAAGCAATTAATTTTTATTAATTAATATTTTAAAGTAGAAACTTCACATGAAACACATGTTGTGTCGAGCAATGATCACCCTGCTCAAGTCAACGTATCCACCCTATACCAGTAACCCAACAGGCCCCTCCCATTAACCTTAATTTTTAAAAAAAATGAAAAAAAAAAATTAAATTATTTTTTTTATTTTTATGACTTGATCTTGGTGCGCCGCATAAAGACCATGCGGCCCGCGGGACGTAGTTTGCCCACCCCTGTTTTAGACCATCAGCACTTGGTGCTATGCACCAGGTTGACTCCCTGTCAAAGTCCTTAGTAAGGTCCATAACAATCCTACGCAGATCTTGGGTGTTTTCAGATACAACAATTATTCAATATATGATCTTGCCAGGCTGATTTGGTGATTTCAAATATTTTGGGAATTTGGAATGACTCACCTGTGCCCTGTTGTATTGGATATGCTTACCTCTCCAAAAGAGGAATTGATGTATGACTGACTTTTGTGGTACTAAGTGAAATATCCTGTGCCAGACCCTCCTGCATCACAAACGCACGCACGCATGCCCGCACCCCCATAGCCGCACGCACCCCCATAGCCGCACGCACCCCCATAGCCGCACGCACCCCCATAGCCGCACGCACCCCCATAGCCGCGCGCACCCCCATAGCCGCGCGCACCCCCATAGCCGCGCGCACCCCCATAGCCGCGCGCACCCCCATAGCCACGCGCACCCCCATAGCCGCGCACGCAGGCATACCCCCGCACACCATCCGCAGCAGACATACCCTGCAAACCATCTGCACGCAGACATACCCCCGCACACCATCTGCACGCAGGCATACCCCCGCACGCAGGCATACCCCCGCACACCATCCGCACGCAGACATACCCCCGGACACCATCTGCAGCAGACATACCCCCGCACACCATCTGCAGCAGACATACCCCCGCACACCATCCGCACGCAGACATACCCCCGGACACCATCCGCACGCAGACATACCCCCGCACACCATCCGCAGCAGACATACCCCCGCACACCATCCGCAGCAGACATACCCCGCACAGCATCTGCAGCAGACATACCCCCGCACACCATCTGCAGCAGACATACCCCCGCACACCATCTGCAGCAGACATACCCCCGCACACCATCCGCACGCAGACATACCCCCGCACACCATCCGCAGCAGACATACCCCGCACAGCATCTGCAGCAGACATACCCCCGCACACCATCTGCAGCAGACATACCCCGCACAGCATCTGCAGCAGACATACCCCCGCACACCATCCGCAGCAGACATACCCCCGCACACCATCCGCAGCAGACATACCCCGCACACCATCCGCAGCAGACATACCCCCGCACACCATCCGCAGCAGACATACCCCCGCACACCATCTGCAGCAGACATACCCCGCACACCATCTGCAGCAGACATACCCCCGCACACCATCTGCAGCAGACATACCCACGCACACCATCTGCAGCAGACATACCCCGCACACCATCTGCAGCAGACATACCCCGCACACCATCCGCACGCAGACATACCCCGCACACCATCTGCAGCAGACATACCCCGCACACCATCTGCAGCAGACATACCCCCGCACACCATCCGCACGCAGACATACCCCCGGACACCATCTGCAGCAGACATACCCCGCACACCATCTGCAGCAGACATACCCCGCACACCATCTGCAGCAGACATACCCCGCACACCATCTGCAGCAGACATACCCCCGCACACCATCCGCACGCAGGCAAACCCCGCACGCGCACATACCCCCCTGCACGCACGCATACCCCACGTGCGCGCATACCCTGCGCGGCGCATATCCCACGCGTGCATATACCCTGCACGTGCACATACCCTGCACGCATACATACCCCACACACCACAGAGGTTGGTGTTTAAAAATGCATGAAAGCCTACTGCCTTTTTGTTGTTTGCCCCTCTGTGTTCTAATTGCTGCTTTAGTTATAAGACGATTTTTCATGTTCAATCACTCATTTAGTGGAAGCTTTGAATGCCATCTGTTCTCTGACAGCATGAGTTCTCAAGTGTTTCAGGCTGGGGATAAACTGTCTGACGTAAATGCACACTATGGTGAGCTGAAGATTTTCAGTCATTATAATAGTCATTGTAAAATAATACAAAGTCACAGCTTCTGATCATAATTAGTTGAGATTAACTGTTTTTGCCTCTTTTTGATTAATGAAGATGCAAGCTCATTTTTTTGAAGTTATTCCCTTCCTGTTCTTTATTGCCACCAATTGTGGCAGCTGATATTGTAACGAGCCTTGAACTGAGCTGGTCACGTTGAAGGTAATGAAAGTTTTCTGGAAATTTATTTTTCCATGAATTTTTCCTTCAATTCTCCCCCTCTCTAGTAGAAAGTACACGTTCTCAGTCCGTCTCTTCTGCTTAGATGCAGTAGTGCAATTAAGGATTCAATGCTGTGGAGGGCATTGGCATTTTTTATTAATGCTGCATAGTGTATCATTGTGTTTCAAACTGAAGTACATCAATGTATTTTTGCCTGTGTTCCATCTCTTAGATTTTAACTGCAATATGATGAATTAGGATGCATTTATTCCTATCGTAAAATGAGCTGTATGGACTTTAATGAGAAGAGATAGGGTTGGACAGTTTTTTGCCTTACTGAACAAAGTTGTGGAACACAATCATTTGAAATGCTTTTCTGCATTTGAGGTATTTAGAAAAAAATCTCAGTCACATCATCAAATTTAATTCTTAATGGTTACAAGTGGGACTCGAGCAATTGTTTTCGTGCATTTCTGTATCCGACCTTATTTGAAATTGTAAGTAGTTATTACAGTGATCTGCATATCCGTATGTATATAAAGGGTTAATATATAGAAGTAACAGCTAGGTAATCACTAGATGGCAGCATTAGAGATGGGTATAAAAGACAGACTCAAGCCAAGTTCCCGCCTCTTTGTATTTGGAGTGAATAGTAACCAGAGGTAGAGAGAGAGAGCTCAGAGTGCAGGTGTTGTTCATATATATTTAATCTTGTTAAATTAATCTCTAGTTTAGTTGTTGAAGAGAGAACAAACTCACAGTTTATTTGTTAACATTACTCAATAACCAATTTGGTTTAATTGGAGACTTCGATTGTTAATGAACATCTAGTACAGGATCATTTTGGAAAGAAGAAAATGAGTACCATATATTACACAAGGTAATATAGCAGGGATGGTTTATTGTATTCCACAAACTGTAATTCCCCAACTCTGAATCAGATTTTAAAACCTCAAATACCTTGTTAGACTTGCGCTTTATATCGAATCCTGTGACTTAATATATTTTAAAAGTCACTTAATTTTTTTAAATGTTGGACTCATCTTGTACCTCTTCAGATGTATAATTGTAGTTTTGCTTGATATTGATAGTTTAAATGTGAACTGTTTAAAAAATCTTTGTTTTTAACTTTGTGGTCACACGTTCCTGAAACAGAGGTCTGTGATGTACGCTGCAAACGTTGCAGCCTAATGCAAATATCTCGCCATTGATAACTTCTTATTTCCTTGTATTCCTAATTAGAATATGCTGCAGTGAGTGTCGTAGTGAATCAGAAGCGGTATCTCCGCCAGCCGCTGTACTTTCCGTCACTCTATGCATAATTTCCTGATGATTTTCATTTAAAACAGTCCTGCCAATACTTTGTTTTGTCTGCTGAGATAACCATTGATACACACACCAGCTTTTTTAGTTGGACAGATTTTTAAATAGCAGAATAATATATAAAATGAAATAGATTTTTTTTTAAACTTAAAAGAATTGTTTTATTGCTGTGACAATGAAATGTTTCAGAACAAGTCCCATTTATGACTACTCAGAATTAAATTCCTATTCCGATAACCAGACAACTAGAAATTTCAAGGGAAAACACAAAATGCTGGTAATAAGTACCAGCTCCATGCATTCCTGAGGCAAAAATAGCTACAGTATTCGAGCTATGATGTAGGTTTTGGTTATGGCCGTTAATGTACCTGAACTCTTAACCTTTACATTTTATCCCATAGTAAGAAGTCTTACCGTTGGACTGGGGTGAGCACAGTAAGAAGTCTTACAATAGCAGGTTAAAATCCAACAGGTTTGTTTTGAATCACTAGCTTTCGGAGAGCAGCTCCTTCCTCAGGTGAATGCAGAGCTGGGTTCCAGAAATATATATATATATATATAGACAAAGTCAATGATATAAGATGATGCTTGAATGCGAGTCTTTGCAAGTAATTAAGTCTTTACCAGTCCAGACGGAGCAACTGGAGTGCCCCGCTGGAACCAGGTGTCACAGTTAAAGACGTTCGCTGGAATTTTAAGGTGAAGCACAGAATAAGTTCTGCGTTTACTTTAACATGTTGGTTCACTTCCAGAGAAGTTGAGAAACTGTAGTTCTTAGATGCCAGGAATTTTGAAGCAAGCACATATGTGCGAAAACTGCTAGTTCAGTATTTAATGCTAGTATTAGTACCATTTGCAACTCCTCAGGTACTTAAGCAGTGCATGTCCATAAGCAGCCAGAACCAGACAACGCAAGGCTTGGGTAGCAATGACCATCTCCCCATGACATTCAATGGCATTACCATTCAATATCTTGGGGGTTGCCCAGAAACTGAACTGGACCAGCAATATAAATATTGTGGCTACAAGAGCAGGTAAGGGGCTGGGAATTCTGTGGCAAGTAACTCACCTCCTGACACTCCAAAGCTTGTCCATCATAAGGTACAAGTCAGGAGCATTATGGAATACTCTTCATGGATGAGTGCGGCTCCAACAACATTCAGGGAAACTACACGATCCAGGAAAAAGAAACCTGCTTGATTGTCAGTCCATCCACCAACTTAAACATTCAGTCCATCCACCATTGATGCACAATGGCAGAAATGTGTACCATATACAAGATGCACTGTCGCAACTCATTCAGGCTGCTTTGACAGCACCTTTTGAACCCATGACCTCTACCACCTAGAAAAAAAAGAGCAGCAGATACATGGGGGCGCCATCACCTGAACGTTCCTCTCCTCGTGCCACACAGTTTTTGATTTGGAACAATATCACCATTCCGTCACTATCGCTGGATCAGAATCTTGGAGCTCCCTTTTAAATAGCACTGTGGGTTTACTTACGCCACAGTTCAAGAAGGTGGCTCACCATCGCCACCTTATGGGCAATTAGGGTTGGCAACAGATGTTGGCCAGCAATGCTCACATCCCACAAAAGAATTTTAAAAGTTGCCAATCACTAATATGTTTAATTCCTATTGCTGTTGTTAATATTCATGTATTGAGAGTTGTACAAATTGAAGCCAATTGGTAATGGCAAATCAGGAGGGCATGAACTCATTATTTAATTATCAAACAAATTAAGTGCTTACAGTTCTGTTTCTGGAAGCAATAATATCAAGTGCTTTAATAAATTTTCAATAAATCTTTAGTTGGTAACCAAACCTATATTTATCAGACCATTGAGTAAGCTTAGCTGTAAGCAGGGGGATGAAACAGAAAAAAAGTCAACAAAATGCACTTCGTAGAATTATTTAAAGTAAATGTTTAAAAACGTATTTTAAAAGATGGCAAACATTTGTGTGCCAAAGCAAAATTCTGTGCATGTCGGAAATTTGAAATAAAAACAAAATTTTGCAAATGCTCAGCAGGTCTAGAGGCATGAGCAGAGAGAGAAACAAAGTTAATATTTCAGGTTGATAGCCTTTCATCGTGATCAAGGGTGATTGGCCTGAAACATGGTAATTGGCAATACCTCCTTGGCTGACAGTGGAATAAATTGAGCTTGGATGTAACTTTGAACAAATTCTGGAAAATTCTACCACCTTTTTGCAGGCCTTATGTGATAATCTGCTTATTCATATCAACACAGTCTTAAAATCATGAAAACAAAATCAGTAGCAAGTCAAGATTATGACTCAAGTCGCAGCGCCGAGGACCCGGGTTCCATCCTGGCCCTGGGTCACTGTCCTCTTGACATCTTTGCTATTTCGAACATGTACCTAGCGTTCAACATGGCCAAATATACCATCCTGAAACCGCAGCGCCAGGATAGCAGATAGCCACAAAAGCAATGAACAGATAAGAAAATATCAAGGAAGTGGTCAATTCATTAAGCATTTTTGTGCTGTTTTTCTTCAAATAAAACCAAAAAGTACTGGCAACCCTCAGCATCTCATCCACTTTTTTAAGATTAGATACAAAAAAACTGGGTGAGAACATGCTGGAATGCACTGTCTGGAAGTGTGGTGACGATCGGGTCTATCGAGGCATTCAAGAGAGCATTAGATTGTTTCTATTCAAGTGCTCATGTACAGGGGTGCGGGGAAAAGGCAGGGAAACGGCACTAAGTCATGATGCTCGTTTGGAGAGCCGGTGCAGACGAGATGGGCCAAATGACGACCTCCTGTGCCGTAACAATTCTGTGATTCCAAGATATAAAGAAAAGGCTTTTAAACATGTGACTTTTTTTTAATGTCGGTATGAAATCCAGTAAGAGCAGAGAGGAAAAAATAGGGAAAGGGTAAAGCAAATCGCTTTTAATGAGGGAAAACAAATATATTTGTTTTGCAGTCTGAACCGGACGGATTCTCACATTTCCACCTGTATGTTTGTGCTGCCTTCCTTGTCAAATGGAGGAAAGAAATATTGGAAGAAAAAGACTTTCAGGTAAGAATTTGCTTTTCTCATACATTTAACAAACTGTTGAACTGATTGAGATGGCTTATGGTAGAGATTTTGATATATGCAATACACTAGTTGTTCACAGGAATGAAAACTCAAGTTTTTGGTTGTCATTGAGAATTGTCGTTGTGATGTAGTTACTATTGTGATAGCAGATGCCAAAATGTGCACAGGCATAAAATACAATGCTTTTCATTTTGTTCCTTTGAAGGAATTGATATTTTACATGATGAAGGTTGTATTTTTAAAAAATTACATTTTCGCATCTAATTTGGTAGAATGGTGGATTCAATAAATTCTGTGAAAGCTAACCTGAACACCACTGGATAATCAATAAAATCCATGATGTCTTTCCGAGAAGGGCACTTGTACCAGTGGTTTTTGTCCACACGCTATTTATATTTAATATCCTTTTTCCACTGTTGGATTGGACAATAAACATGACTTCGCCAGTATTCTTGTCATCCTATAATCAAGTTTAAAATATAGACATGGTCTTGATAAGATGAACCATCAGATTGCCCTCAGCAGAAACAGGAAATACTGGACAATCTCAGCAGGTGTGACAGCATCATTGGAGAGAGAAGGAGAGAGCTAATGTTTCGAGTCTGGATGACTCTTTCTCAAAGCTCAGACTGTCCTAATTGGCATTTTTGGTTATCGAACACTGATATTGCATTTACGTTACCAATAATCGGCTGATAAAAAAGATACAATTTTTTATAGAGACAGAACTGATGGTCTCACAATCATATCTGGAATTTCAGTTGTCAGTATATGACTCATGTCAGAATAGCAATTTAAAGAAACAAAAACTACCATTTCTACACAAGAATCCTGCAATAACCATCAAACTCCTGCTGCACCCTCCTCCTCTCCAGGCCCTCGCTGTATAAAAATCACTGTGCTTTGTATGAACCATATAAGTGATAGACCTGAATTGGCAGGTTTCCTGAAGAAAGAAATAGGTACATTGTAAGAGTCCTTCCTGTTTATTGCCTTTGTTTCCATTTTTCTTTTTATTATTTTAGTCCATGTACCCATAATAAGGATGTGCTTTAAAGCATAAGCTTCAAAGTTGAAACAGTCTGCTTGCCAGGACACTGTGTTCCCAGGTTTTCTATTTTAGAACGGAGAAGCCAGACTCTTATCCTTATCCTTGTATTTGCATGAATATTTTCTTTCCCTTTCCATCACCCTTTCCCGTCTGTTGTTTGCCTGTGTGCATGTATGTATGTATGTATCGAGAGTTGGGCGAGTTAGATGGGGTTTGGAAAGGTGTATAGTGGACAGTCAGTTATATTTTCTGTCCATTCAATGTTAATACTGCACATAATAAAGGTTACTTGTGTTTTAAAGTTACAAATATGGTGGCTGTAATTATTTGGGCTCAACCAAGGACCTTGGGTATTTCAAATAAAATCTAATTTCACCTGTGTTGCGATTCCAGGTTAAGTGGGGCTGGAATTGAACGTGCACTAGCTCGGCGTGTCATAACAATATAAATGCAAAGTTTGCTTCTAGCCATGCCATGGAAGATGTGGGATTTTCTGACCATAATTTGGTTTTCTTATAAGACTGAAATTTAAATGAATACTGAATAAATGAGTTCCAGCAGAAGTATTCTTTGTAAAATTATGAGCCCTGCTGATCATTGAAAATGCATGCCAAATCCCAGAAGGGAAACTTGGAACCCCAGTTCCTAACAATTTATTTTTGTGATTTGGAACAAATGTGGGAAAAGAGATGCAACCCAGTGAGGAAATGGACCGGACGTTGTAAATATTCAAATAACAAAGCGTTTATTAAACTTTGAAACACAACAAGAAAGGGAACAGTAAAGAACTACATTTATAATAACTGCATTCATAGTCACTCAGACAGTATACTTGAATCACTCCCCCAATCTCAATATATCTATGTTGCTAAACTCTGAGAATGCACCTTCCCCAAAACAGCATGCCAGACGTTTAACACTATTGAGCCCAAAACAGCACATCGTTACCACACAGTAATTTTATTTTGGGAACTCTTCTTATAGTTTAGAGTAATATTTCTGGGGTCTAACACAGGCAGTTTCTTATGCTTTCTGCTCTGCACACCAGCTTGATTCTGTGAGAGAGAAAGGAAAAAAACTGTTTTGAAACTGGGCACGGCTATGATCTAGACCACTAGACTGCTAGATTCCACTTTGCTTAACAAAGTATCAGTTTCACCCTGCTACTAGTCTAACCTGCATCTCCCAAGTCCTCAGTGCAACTATATGCCTATTTAAAAATGTTTTTATTTTTTTTTACAATTCTTCACTTTTCATTTCATTCCAACTTCCTAACAGTAAAAAGTCTAAACCTATCCGAGGTAGCACTTGTATAATTTATTCGGTTCTGAACATATGGCAGGCTTGTTATTGATAATAAAATGGAACAGAAAACTTTGTAATAATGACTCTAGATGTGTTTACATGTGAAGAAGAGGCTTATTCTTGACAGGTACTGCGAAAGAAAACCTCAGTACTATCATTTAAGGAATCAGTTTTATCTTCATGGGCTCTTTAAAGAAAATACTACCTAGCTTGATTTTCTCTAGGGTTACTTACTGTTTTAGGTGATGCAGTTGTTATGACCCTCTTACAGAAAACTATGGCACAAGATTTCATCATTTTATACAATAACATTTGTTTGAAAATGAAAATCGCTTATTGTCACGAGTAGGCTTCAATGAAGTTACTGTGAAAAGCCCCTAGTCGCCACATTCCGGCGCCTGTCCGGGGAGGCTGGTACGGGAATCGAACCGTGCTGCTGGCCTGCTTGGTCTGCTTTAAAAGCAAGCGATTTAGCCTTGTGAGCTAAACCAGCTAAACCAAAGAATCAAACCAAGTAAGCAGTATTATCCTCATATTAAAGCTATGTTTTAAAGTCAGTTTTACTTTTCACTTGCCCAAAGAGTTCCCTTGTACATCAAAATTATCTTGACGGTTCACTCATTTAGTCAGAGATCAATTCAAAGATATGCTACAGCCCTCAAGAATTCATTTTAATTCTACTCAATGTTCCAGCTATTTTAGGACCATTGTAGATTACTCCTCCAGCTGCAAATTAGGCAAATCTTTTTGCTCATGAAATCCAAACTGAGGTTGAGCCATACCTCCATTTCATGCACTGAACAATGAGATTATTATTTTCTCTGATGGTGGCAGCTAACTGACAATCATCTCATGTTGACTCTTATCAACCTAGTGAGATGCAACCTACACCAAATCAAAACTTCAACTGCCTGCTTTCTGAGCAAGCACCCAGATAACCTAAACAAAAGGACCTTTCTCACCCCCAGCACATCTCCATGACAATGCGGCATGCTTTGTGATGGCCTCAAATAAAAATGTAAACAACTCTCTGATTCTATCGCTCATAGGAATAACTAATATTTCAAATGGATATCATTACGTCCTCTCCAGACTCCCTATTCCAATCATAGATTCCATCTCTGAAGGAGCAGCAAGCATGGGAGGGAGAGAACTGTGATTGGAGGAGCTGGAGCTGTGAGCATGGGAAAGACAGAATCTGTGTTTGAAGGAACAGGGAGTATGGGAGAGACAGAATCTAAGGAGTGGCTCCTTCAAATACAGGTTCTCTCTTTCCCGTGCTCACAGCTCCCTGCACAATATTTCTATTAAATCTTAAATAGGTTCTGAAATGGTACAATTTTCCAACCCAATGTTGTGGTAGATACTGGCTCGTATTGAATATAACTTGTACATCTCCAAAATGCTATATAATGTTTATAAAGAGATCTAGTGGAAGTAGATTCTGCAAGTGTTTTTAAAATTTGCCCTGTGATTTTAAAAACTTGGAGAGAGATCTTAACTAGTTCTTAAAGTTGCACTAACTTGCATTTTGTTTTAAATCCAGAGGGCATCAAAATAAAGCTGGCTTGAAAACTACTTTGTTTCAAAATGCTGCTTGTATGAAAGATAATTGTTGCTTAGAATTAATAGGGGCTAGTTTACATCCAAAATTATTAATTCCTTTGTTCGTTCAGCAGGAATAGGGCTTCAGTATGAATATTTCAGATTAATTGCATTTTGTGGTGTCAACTTGAACTTCTAAGCGTGTAGGTTGAAGCTTTAAATGATATACTTTATAGATAATTGGAGAGTACCCACTTGTCACAAAAAGGAAAGCCATTCATCACTTCCTCAGAAATTGAATAATAAATTTGCTTCCCTGGTTGATGCAGGGATTAAGAAAATCTCCGCAATCTGGCATAGAATATAATGGATTGGAAGCCAAACATATTTCAATGCCCCAAACTAGTTTCTCATTGTCAAATCTCCAACAATTCTTGTGTGGGTGAATGAAATGGGAGATGCTGTTCTGAGATTAAGTTTGAGACACATCGGGCAGAATAGAAGGAATTTTGCCACATATTCAATACTTTTCATATCTCAGTGTTTGTTCAACACCTGATCCAAACATTTTTAGTTCACAAATACTCAACCTTGACGAGCACCAGCATTAAAATAAGGAAGTTAACCAGTTATAAAAGGATAAGCTGTCTCGGGCAGGAAACTGGAGCTGGGTCACAGTCAAAGCAGCCGTTATCTTTTTGAATGGAAGGCCAGGCTTCAGGGACTGAATGGTCCACTCCCGCTCCTAATTCACATTTTAATATGATATTGGATGTTTGTCTTCTATCTAAATGGAAGTTGAAGGCGAGAGCCAACAAAAGAAAGCTAACAACTGGGGAGCAACAAAATAATTTTGTAATCTAACTGTAAAGTACCCTGCGAATTTGTTGACAAATTTGTTAGTTTTGCAACAATAAGAAAAAACAACACTTGATGTGCACAGATAAAAGCATGGTTTGTGCATAGTGCAAGAACGAACGTGCAAGTTGGGGTGTAAAACAGCTTTTGATCAGTGCAATGCAGAATGTGTTATTGATGTCACCAATTGGTTGACTCAGTAAATTCCTACAGCAGCTAAAAGCAGTCTTGGAGTTACAGAATCTCTACAGAGCAGAAGAAGGCCATTCAGCCCATCCAGTGTGCACCAATCCACTCTGCCCTATACCTGTCACCTAACCTGCACATCTTTGGACTTGTGGGAGGAAACCAGAGTGCCCAGAGGAAACACAACACAGACACCGGGAGAGCGTACAAAGTCCACATAGACAGTCACCCAAGGCCGGAATTGAACCCGGGTCCCTGGCGCTGTGAAGCAGCAATGCTAACTAGTGTGCCACCGTGCCACCCCATAACTTAGTGCGAATAACTCACACCTTACATTATGAAACAAAACAAGACCCATGCCATCCACATTAATTAAAATATACAATTTTATAATTGACTCTTCAGTGACATCTGTGCCGTACTCTCCATGATCATTCTTGACTTTTCTTCTTCACGTCAAATTCCATTCTAGAGACTTCAGACCATAATTTAGGCGGTCACTTAATGTAGCATTAAAGGAGTGCTACGTTATTGGAGTGTTGCCTTTCACATAAGAAATTAAACTAAACCTGCTCTCTTGTGTAGATAAATAAGATGCATGGCAGTATTTAAAGTAGGCAGTTTTCTTGGGTCCTGACCAATGTTTCCAGTCATCTGACATCATTAAAAATGTTTTTTGCAGGGCTTTGCTCTGCTCAAATTGGCTGCAGCTTTTGTTACATTAGATCCTTGACAACAGTTCAAAAACAGGTACTTAATTGACAGTAAAATGTTTCAAATAATCATGCTATTCCAATGAAATGTTTTTTTTTTGTCTTCATGGCCTAATATCATGCATCCAAGTTTCTGCTGAATCCATGTTAGATGAGAAAGTCAAAGGTGAGGAGAGTGCAAAAAGACATCAGAGGGATACAGGAGAAGGGAAAAAGAACATGGCAGATGGGATAATGTGGAGACATGTGAAATTATTCACTTTCATCTGAAAATAATGAAAGATTGAGAATTGTTGGTAAAATGTTGGTATGTGAATCACAAAGTTGACATGAAAGTAAAGCGAGCATTTTGGAAAACATATGAGCCGGGATTCTCCGCCGGCGTGATTCTCCGTTATGCTGCCAATGGGGTTTCCCGACAGGCGTGGGGCTGCCCATTGTCATTGACTGGCCAGTGTAACGGAGCATACCACCGGCTGGTCAGGGCAGAAATGTGGCGGGGCGGAGAATCCCGCCCATGGTATGTTTGCTTTTATTACAAAGGGATTGGAGTGTAAGAATTGCAAATGTATAGAACCAAGGTGACAGCACACCTGGAGTAATGAGCCTAGTTATTGTCTTGTCTCTCTGGAGGGACATGATTCTCTTTGTTGGAGTGCAGCAGAGCTTTGCTAGATGAATCTTGGGGATTTTCTTGTGAGTAGACATTGACTAGATTAGGCTCTTACTTCCTGGAATTTAGAAGAATAAGAGGCGTTCATTGAAACATTAAATTGTTAAAGGTCCATACAGGGTAGGTAGTGGGCAAATGTTACCCCAGCTGTGGAATCTAGTATTACCGGTTCCAGTCTCAGATTCAGCCTTTTATAACTGAGACAAAGAAAAATTTCTTCACTGAAACGGTTGTCTATTATTGGAATTCTCTACCCTAAAAGGCTGTAGATGATCACTGGGTTACATTCAAGAAGATCGATAGATTTTTGTAATTCTTCGGTGGCAGTCCCTCAGGATTGAGGGTGACATATTCTACTCCAGTTTGCTGTGTTCTGAGGTGGCTGATAAATCCAATACACGATCTGCAGTCTCTACCACATACAGAGTAGGTAGTGTTTGAAGCGTTGGACGGATAACGTTGTGCTCTCTCTCCAGTGCCTTAACGTCTCCTCTATATACTCCCGATGAAGTCTTATGATGCATTCAGTACCTTCCCAAATGAATCTTGGTTGGTCTGAAGGCAAGGATTCCCATGCTTTGAAGGCATCCCGAAAGTGTTTCTATTACCCTCATGAACTGCCAGGCCTTAAGAGAATCAAGGGATGTGGGAAGATGGAAAAGAAGATCATGAAAAGCAGAACAGGCTCAAATGCCTACTCCTCCTCCTATTTATTATTATTTATTTATAACCATTCCACCTTGTTGATCACTTATGTGCCACTATTATTCACATGGTTCCATTGCTATCATACTATAGATATTTGTATCATTTCCAACAGATGCTGCACCATCTTTGCTCTGGTATACCTGGGCTTATAACTTTTGCCCTGACATATATATTGGGATTTTTGACTGTTTTATCGTGGAAGGTATTCATGCATGTTAAATGAGGAAGGCCTGTGAGATGATAGAATTTCATGTTGTTTCTTCATAAGCTATAAACAATTTGTTAGCTTGTCTGATAATTGGTAAAATCCTTAAACCCATTGTGTTGGGGGACCTGCTGGTTCCAGGGAGGCTTCTGAAGTAGATATGTTCAGCTGTTCCACCCGGCAAAAAGGTTGGAAGAAAACTGCAGTGCAGAAGTTAAAAGTTAGTTTAAGTTGCAGTTGCTATAATGTGGCCTTACTTAATTCATTTTGTATTATTATGCAAATACAAATTGTGCCAGTTGAACTAACTGAGCCGGATCATAATTGTTGCTCTGCAAGTTCGCTTCCAGTGTATTGTAACAATTTAATGGTTTATATATAGCCTTGTCTCACCAACTGTTGGTTTGATCTGCCTTCCAAATGAGTGAAGAAGTACATTTATAGAAAGACACAAATAGCTGGTTCATGTCTCAAAAGGGTTCTGGTGTTCTCTTGGGATATGCGCGTGTAGTAGAGTAATGAGTCAACTCCTGTAGTAAGAGGCTGAAGAGTTCCTACAGAAACAAGTAGCAAGCAGACCTGAACTTATAATGACCCTTTTGGCTGGTCTCAGTACTGTTTGGGTTGGGGGTTGTGGAACGGAGAGGGCACAATCGTGTCCCCTCTGGCCCTCGAGCAGTTCTGGGAAGGCATTTATCTAATAAGTGGGGACAGGTTCCAATTTTGTCTTTACTTTAAACACGCACTCACTGCCTGTGCTAGTGATTTAAAATTACCTCATGGAGTCTGATTCCACATACCTGTACACCACAGATTCAGCACTGCTGCCTCCCAAGACAATGTTGCTGTCTCTTATTTGGCATTAGTACTTGGATAAGTTGTAACTTGCTCAGCTAAATGTCAACAAAACCAAAGCTACAAACACCTACTTGTTTCTGACCTTGACCCTTGAATTTTCCCAGTTGCTGCATCAGGCTGAGGGCTGAGCTGAAAGCCCTGGCAGTTGTTAAACTCTTGGCTCAGCTTTTCCATTCTAACAAATTCATTACCAAGACTGTTTATCACCACTTCTGATCTATTGTGCACTCTGGCCTTCACTTTCCATTCCCTTTTCCAAAACTGTAATCCACAGCTTTATCAAACTCGATTTGTCAAAGACGGTCTTTGCCTGCTTCCCCCAAACACAAGCTGTAATTCATCCAGAATGCCAAACCTTGCATCTTTAGCCACACAGAGCCTTACAGCTCCATCTTCTACAAGCTTTAAGGGCTCGCCATACCTCAAGCAAATTAATTTGCAGATCCGCATCCTTATCTCACTTCCAACATGACGTCAACCTCACTACTGCATCACGTACTTGCCTGCATGTATCCAATTTCCCCTTGACACTCACTCACTCCCGGGGAAAGGGGCTTAGTCCTTGATCTTCACTTTCTCCATTTCTTTGACAATGGTCTACGTTTCGTTCATCACTCTCCAACTGATAACTGCACTATAAATTGTTGAACATCTACCAGCTGAAACTTCCCTTCCTCAGCAATTCTCTTTTATCACCATATTTGCTGTTAATTCCCTGATTGGTTTCAAAATTATTCCAAAGGCAACTCTCTTCAAATATGTTTTTTTTTGCCCAGGCTTGGCCCTTCCCATTTGCCCTTCTGTTCAGTTCCATACCTAATCACTCCCCTGCGAAGTATGGAGGCATCTCTTTGCATATGAACACTGTGGAAATGAAATGTGTTGTTTCTTTGCTGACACTTACAGTTTCATATCCATCAGTAGCCCTGTTATGAAATGTATTATTTTATGAAACATATTTGAATATTTTTTACTGTCCATATTTTACCAGTTCTTGATCTGTTAAAATATTTGGAGATGTTGTCACTGATTTTATACATAATCCTCTGAACATAGGTATGATAATTTTAAGGCTGGCACTTCATTGCTAAAATAGAAAATAGTGGGCGGGATTCTCCATCCCTGGGATTCTCCGTCTTGCCAGCCGGCCAATGGGGTTTCCCATTGTGGGCAGTCCCACGCCGTCGGGAAATCCAAGGGCTGCCGGTGTAACGGAGAATCCCAACAGTGGGGAAACCAGCCCAATATCTTTAAAATATATGAAAACTCATTTAGATTTGATTTTATTACGTCTGCAATCCCTTTCTAATCTTGTAACACCTGTACGACACTGAAGTTGTTGATTTAGCCATGCCCTGTTATGAATATCACTTTGGTTTAGGCTTCCAGATAAAATACAAAATCTAGTTTGAAGATTCAGTGTGTAACTGAGTGTCACTGGGTCAACAGCGGATCATTGCAATTCAGATTCTTCTAAGCATGGTTTCTCTTAATTTAAACCCAAGTATTTTGTTCTCAAAAGGTGAATTAGTTTTATTGGAAAAACCAAAATGATTATGGAATCGTGTACATTATCTAATTTTAAAATATCCTTTAATGGCATCGCTGGTAGGGCCAGCAGTTTGTTTCCCATTCCTAATTGCACTTGAACTAATTGCTCGGCCATTTCAGAAGGCAATTAAGAATCAACCACATTGCTGTGAGTCTGGAGTCACATGTCCAGATCAGGTAAGGATGGCAAGTTTCCTTCCCTGAAGGGCATGTGTAGGGCATGTGTGAACCAGACTGGTGTTTACTGCAGTGGTTGGTAGTTTCATGGCCGCCATTACTCAGACTAACTTTTGTTCTGGATATAATTGATTGAATTTAAATTCCAGCAGCTCCCATTTTAAGTTTTGGACCCATGTCCTCAGAGCATTAGCTGGGCCTCTGAATTGCTAGTGCAGTGATATAACCACTATGCTACATTATCCCCTGACATTGGCGACAAATGAGTAGAATGAAGAATTTTTTAACAGGTTGTTTCAAAAAGGTACTGCTATATCGGTTGTTACAATGGCCCAATTTTACAAAATGGTTATGTTTTAAAACATCTCCTGCAGCTTAAGTCAAAACAGAACATTCTGAAAAGGAAAATAGTGAGGTTATCAGAACACCTCTCCTCTGAGACTGGCCCACGTGATCTGGTAGCCGTAGTGGAGAAACTTTAAAATCAAGTGACAGTTTTTAGAATTTGATAGAGTAACTCTTAATAAACAAACAGGTATTTTTTTGAAAACAAAGAGAGCGCGAGAGATAGAGAAAGAAGCTATAGCTATGGAACGCTTTTTTTTTCAAAAGAAAAGGACAGAACCAATGGGATTTTTGGAAATTTAAGGAACACAAAGTAGCCAAGGTGAGCCTTGCTGTTCATAGTCTGTTCTGGAAGACCCTGGATGAGTAGAATGACGTTCAAAGGACACGAGGAGTTTTCTACTGAGGCAGGGAAAAGCGAGTCTGTTAGAGAGCTAGGAGTAACCTTGGACTTGTTCTTGTAATGCTACGCATCTGCTGGAAATGCAGACGTGTATTTTCTTTAGTTTGGTGTGTTATTTGCCTGTTATGTATGATTTTTATTAATTTTAATTTGTTACAGTAAAAATCTTAATTTGTGCAATCTTTTCCTTTGGTAATTTCCATTGGTCACTGGGAAATTAATCTCTTAGTGGTCTGTTGGGAGATTGTAACACTGTATAATTAAAAGTTGCAATGCCCATCCATTCATTCCATCATGCTGCCTTTCAAACATTTTGCAACTGAAGGTTTGCACCTTCGGCATTGCAATTCTGTGAAGGTGGCATCAGTTTAAATGAGGACTTTGTTGCTAAATCAAGAAAGAATTGACTGATTGTGAATGAATTGAGATTTGAATGATCGGTGAATACAAACGAGGAACGGATAAACACAGATGACTCGGCAATCATTTTGTTCAGTTCCTTTCGAAGTTATTGATCCAGGATGCATGCATTAATACTATTTCAAATATTTAATGAAATTGGTTTGAGTCACCACCTGAAGTTTTCACCCAGATGAAAATTTGCAATGAAGTAACATATATAAATTTTTAAAATGTCAGCTTGGCTCAGTGGTAGCACTTTCTTCTGAGTTAGAATGTTGCGCACTGCAGAACCCTTCCATAGAACCTAGTGTGCTGATTTTCAAAGAGGGGGTTGTGACCTGTGGGTGGGTTGTGGGATGACGTGAAATGGGTCACCAAAAGGTTGCCAAAAATGATCCCCAAAGATCGCCTGACCTTTTTTCCCATTTTCTCCCTGGGTAAATTCTCACTGCAGTACAGCGTATGCCCACATGAGGCTGATGTAGAGGCTGGAGCCATAGACTTTCATGCCTCCCTGGATCACTGTTACAGTCACCGCCACTGACGCAGCCTCCAGCAGCCACTTCCGTTTCTGCAGCAGCTGATGTGCCAGGTTAGTCGGCACCTGCACCTACGACTGAAGAATTTAAAAGAAAAAAAAGTCAATTATCTTTCAATTTCTTTCCTGAAGATACTCCTTCTGCACAGAGTTAGTTGCCAGCAGTGCTTTGCGCTCTTTTTTTTCCCCCAGGCTTGCATCTCCCACCCAAAACCAAATGACTGCTTACTGGAATATGTTTCTACAAGTACCCCAGTTAGCAACTCCTAGCCAGAGTCCTCCCATATACAGGATTTAGCAGATAATCCTAGTTTATCCTGTGGGGATCTCCCACTTTTCAATTGGTCCATTGTTACAAAGTTGATTTATGTTTGCCCCATTCTGAACCCTACTGTGGGGCAACGGGTATGGATTTGGGAACTCCATCCATCCCAGTCAGGCGGAAATGCATCTGTTCAAGTATAGCTCATAGGAAGCATGGAGTCAATGATCACACAAATAGACCAACTTCAAGGTTAACGTTCTGAATCGGATGCATGTTTAATGTCTGCCACTGCTACCATTGTCAATAAACCTTGAATTTCTATTGCTGTTAACTTTGGCAGAGTTGGTTGAATTTATGCTAAGGTTAATCTTGTTGATGTCTGTTCAATTTCTGTTCGGCTCAACCTTGTCAATCAGATCTATGTTTAAAGTTGAGCTGTGTGCGCATAAGGGGTTTGATGTATATTTAATGTGGGGAGCCAATCTCCGCTCACTTTTTGAGATCAGTCGCTCTCTCCATGAGACTGACTTTGTATCTACGGTGAGCCGTATTCTTTCCCCATCAACCCAAAATCCATACGTGTTTCCAAGAGTTCCCTCATTGCCCCTTCAAGCAACAGGAATCTGTGATTAAAAGTCTCGGACACTGAACTGTGCAGAGAATTTTCTGACAAGTTATTTAGATCTTCAAATAACAACAAAAAATGGAAAATATATTTTTATTTACAATTTTTAATATTTAATAATACAGAAGTGCCAACAATGAATGTGACAATTTAATAATTAACTCTGGAGAATGTATTGTGAACGTGGTGTGGGTCCCGAGAGTCGGCCATTTTGAAAAAGCGGGCCACCGGAAAGAAAGTTTGATAAAACACTGACCTAGTTGATACTTTAGTGCAGCACTGTCTGGTTGAGATGTTAAATATAAGCTCTGTATGGTTGTCCCGATGGATGTAAAAGATCCCATGGAGGTATTTGCAGAAAGGATCAGAATTTCTCCCAGTATGCAAGCCATTAGAAAAACCCAGGAAAACTGAATAATTGCTAATAGGTATTTCAGAGATCTGGCTGTGTGCACATTGGCTGTTGACTTATCCAGGAATCAGTGACACCATTTCAAAAGTAATTTGTAGCCTGCACAATACTTGTGTTCTGATGTTGCAAAAGAAATTGCAGAAAAGGGGGGGGGGGGGGGGGGTGAAAAGGGGAAAAATCTGTACAGACTGTATATTTGATTGTTGGGAAGTTTGTTTCCTGGGATGTTTATTTGCTGTAACCTGTTTTGATACATGTTTGTAATAAAATACATTTTTTTTTAAAAAGGAATTGCGGAAATACAAAATCTTGTTCTTTCATGAAATCTAAAATTGAACATATTTCTTAAACTTTAGATTTATTGATATGGAATTGCAAACTCCTGCAAAGTATTATTTTGGAGAGGTCTATTTGGGTGTCTGGAGTATGATTGACATTTTCGGGCTTTAGATTGTAGCATCAGTTACTGTGTTGGATTTTTCAGATCTTTCCTCCTCTGCAAATGCTTAGGTTCCTGCCAATTGGCTGCGGTTCATGTCACCATGGGAAGCCTCCGAATCCTTCATTCTGGTTCCATGCACTGCAGCCGCTGACTTGTGTTCATTTCAATGCCTTAGCCAACCAGAAGTTATTACAAGCCCACCCTGATGCCAAACTATCAGTGGTCCCAGAATAATTCCCTACTTGTGCAGAGTCCTGCAGTTTAACACGTCATCAGTTATTGCAGAGTTTAGTCATTCTGCTGTACTTGTATGGGATTGGTACTCCAGGTGAAGGAGCTGTTCATCTCTCTTGCCTGCTGAAGTGTTTCTTGGCTTTATGCCCGCTCACTTTAACTTAGTGCTTGCTGTTTTGAATGCGTCCTGCTCTGCATGCTCAAACACAGATAAGTTCTTGTCCGCCTTTCTCTATGCATTTGAATGCCTGTCGACCTGAGTATTACCCAACCTGGCCAAATACATCGAGGAAAAATGCCAAAGCAAAAGATTAAATTAGTACAGAAAGAGAAGAGATAGAAACAAATAAAAATCAAAAGTAGGATGAAAGAAGGACGAGAGCTTCACTTATGGCGGGGAGCAAAAATTATAATGAACAGAAATGGAAGAATAAAAGAGAGACAAAGAAAAATAATTGAGAAAGGAACAAATAAAAAGCTTTTGCAACTTAGTGCCATTGTCTTTATATAATGGGACATCACCCCACAGATTTCTGATACTGGCTTTAATGTGATTGCTTTTGGAGATATTTATTATCAAAGAAGGACATGATGCTTATGTGAGTGAAGGTGGCTTAAAAATAGGAAAGCATTTTGCTTCAATGAAATTGTATCCATCACTTGTACCTCCCAAGAGTACGTGCCCACACTCTAAACATGTTTGTGTCCTCTGTCATATTTGGCCTGATCATGATTTAAAACCACTACACAGTTTTTGTTGTGCCTTCTCTTATGAAACTTGTGCACAATTATGGTTATTTTGGTGCTGTAGCTTTGTTATGCTCAATGTTCTGGAAAATTTCCTGTTCCATTTGCAGAACTTACCTCCACTCGTAGGTCCCAAAACCTATTTAATAGGGTTCTGTAGTCGATGACCACTTAGCTCACTCATTATGTAGTTTAGCGAGTATGCTGAAAAGCAAAGCAATGATGCATGCGTTAAGACAAATTGGCATTGCATGTTTGCTTGTAATTTCCTTCCTGTGAGTGTGCAATAACCTACATGCTACATTGAGTAAATCTTAAATAATGAATCTTATTGAATCCTTGAAGACATCTGATCTGTGATTATGCTGAATTTCTTATGATGTGGATCTGACTAATTGTCCTGCACATTGCAGTCAGCTTTTTCAGGTCCTTGAAGTAACTGCATTATCTATCTATCAATGAGCCTAAGTTGATGTACATTACTTTTATAAAAGTCCAGATCCAGCTCTGCTCTTTCCTTGACTAATAAACAGCTTCCTTGCATAAGTTTAAACATTCCTTGTATAATGTTTTCCCCTTCGATTTTCACTTTTCTGAGCTAACCTCTTCAAAAGTGAAACTCGATTACCTTAATTTCTTGAGCCCAGCTTTTGGAGTGTAAATGCAAAGTACACTCATATTTTATGACCCTTTTCTTTGCACCTTTTCCCTTCTTTTGGACCTTTAACACTTTATTCAAATCTCTGCATATTTGTTTGCCACTGTTGCCAACTTGCCTTGGGTAAATATTTGTTTGCAGTGTTGCTAAATCCACCAACACATCAAAACCACTAGTCTCATTAACATAACCAAGCTGTTCCTGCCTTAGGCAATTTACATTCTCCCACAGTTTTTAAAATGTATATCCAACAGAAATATTCCAATTTCTTGGATTTCCCTGATATTCTCACGTCACTGTTATTTTCCTGGTAATATTTCATGAGGAGTAACGTTGATGCAAATTGGAACAGTACTAGTCCAGAACTAGGGGGCACATTTTTAAAATCAACGGTGTCCCTTTTAGGACAGGGATTAGGAGAATTTTTTTATCTGAGGATTGTGCGACTTTAGAACTCGGCCTCAGAATGTGGTAGAGGCAGGGTCACTGAATATTTGTAAGGCAGAGGTAGATAGATTCTTGTTAGTCAAAGAAATCAAAGCTTATCCAGGCAGATGGGACTCTGGAACTCCAAACACCGAGATCATGTACGTAAGTGGCTGATGTCAAACTTTATTTGATCATTTTCCTCTGGAATGCCATGGAATGTTTTACTTGCTAAAGATGCCATATAAATGCTGTTGTACATTTGATAGATCAATATTTGGAAGTCCAATGTTGGTTCGATTTCAGTTACAATAAATGGACAAAAATTGAAGGACCAATTTAGACTTTAGGTCATAAGTGTTACAATTTTGAGTTTGATGAAGAAAGAACAACTTCCTGCAGCGTCTTTATTATTGAAAGAAACAACCCTGCCTCCCAGTGATTTTGGAAGATTAAGTATACTCATAACTTTAGAGAAAATAGTGTCTGCTGTTGAGCAGTGAATCTCAGTACGATAAATATTTCATCTGCTTGCAGTATTGCACCTTGTTCTCTATTAAATGTAACTTGCTTCATTTAGTCAATGGTGCGTATTGTAGAAAAACAAATTGACCACCTTTTTGTGCAATGAACCTATTTTGAAAGGTGACTCCAGTTCATATCAGATGCATAGTGTTCATATTTGCCTGCTTAGAATATGACTGCTTCTGGTTTTTTAAATTAATTTAAACAGACTGATATTCTTTCATGGTGTGTGAGCTGGCAAAGTCAGCATTTGTTGCTCATACCAAACTGCCTTTGAGAATGCGGTGGTGAGCACCATCTTCAACCTCAAGTCCACTATTAGGGAGGAAGTTCTAGGATTTTAATCCAGCGAAGGAACGGTCAAGACAGTGTGTGACTTGATGGGAATTTGTAGGTGGTGGTGTGTCTATGAGTATGCTACCCTTCGCCTTCTAGTCGGTAGAGATTGCGGGTTTGGAAGGTGCCGTGAAAGAGCTTTGGCAGCTAGCTGAAGAGCATCTTGTATATGATGCAAGCTGCTGCCACTGTGCATTGTTGGTGAAGGGAGTGAATGTTTAAGGTGGTGGATGGGACACCAATCAAGCAGGCAATTTGTCCTGGATAATCTGGAGCTTCTTGAGTGCTGTTGGAGCCATACTCATTCAGATAAGCAGAGGGTATGCCGTCAAATTCCTGACTTAATTGTGTCTTGAGAGGACATGCTTTTGGAATTCGAGGTGCGAGTTAATCACCTCAGAATTCAGTCTCTGAATTGCTCTTGTAATCTGAGTATTTTTATGGCTAGTCCAGTTAATTTTCTGATCAACAATAGCTTTCAGGGGACTTGCGGTGGCAACAGGTAGGAGAAGGTCGTACGTAAGGTAGCTCCTCCATGGTCTTTGTTTCTGGGACTTTTTAACCCGATTCCCGCGGATTTTGGTTATCGTATGGGATAAGGAATTTGTCAGCGGAAATATGTCAAAATCTATGACTAAGTTTGATGACAAGATTACATTGGGTAATCCTTCAATGGAGCCAGCAAGCCTGCAAAGCTCAGGAGGAGGGAAGGCGACGGGCCTGGCCTTGGGTGTGGCTGCTCATATCACAGTGGAAACGCTGACTGGGGTGATGATGCATGAGTTTGAAAGAGAGTATGTGAAGCATTTTGAGGAGCAGGGCAGGGGGATGGTGGAAACGCTTAAGGGTCAATTAAGGAGGCCCTTGGTCCGATTCGGAAGAAGCTGGAAAAATCATTGAGGCGGTGAAGGAGCAAGGAGAGGTACTGAAAGGTGTGGATGCGGCCTTGTCGTGGCATGGGGATCGAATCACCTCATTGGAAACTGAGATGTTCCTGGTGGAGGAGAAGAAAAAGACTCTGAGGGCAAAGATGGATGACGGAGAACAGCTTAAGGAGACAGAACCTCAGAATCGAGGGGTTGCCGGAAGGTGTGGAGGGCCCGAAGCCGACTGAATACTTTCTTCAGATATTTACCAAGCTTTTGGGAAGGGGTTATGGGTGATTTGTCCCATCCAGAATTGGATCGGGCCCACCGAGTGCTCCAGCGGAAGCCTCTGGCGAATTAGCCACCGTGGGCGGTGATTATTGGATTCCACAGCTTCCAGGAGAAGGAGCGAGTTCTACAATGGGTAAAAGTGAATCTGGACTCGAGGTGGGAAGGAAGCATTATCGTGATATAATAATGATAATCTTTATTAGTGTCACAGTAGGCTTACATTAACACTGCAATGAAGTTACTGTGAAAAGCCCCTAGTCGCCACACTCCGACGCCTGTTTGGATACACTGAGGGAGAATTCAGAATGTTCAATTCACCTTACAGCACGTCTTTTGGGCCTTATGGGAGCAAACCCACGCAGGCCCGGAGGAAACCCATGCAGACACGAGGAAAACGTGCAGACTGCACACAGACAATGACCCAAGCCGGGAATCGAACCTGGGACCCTGGTGCTGTGAAGCAACAGTGCTAAAATACCAAGATATCAGAGCGGAGTTGGAGAAGCGGTGTGCGGCTTCTACAAAGGCGTAGTCAGCAGTATTCAAGAGTAGAGTCAGGTTTGGAATGGTGTATTCGGAGTGGCTGAGAGTGAATTTTCAGTCGGAAAATCGTTTTTTAAATTTGTCGGAGGAGGCGAAGGCTTTTGTCAAGGAACATGGACTTGGACTTGATTGAATGGAGTCGATTGGGACTTTAATGGGGACAGTTAATAAAGGGGATCAGAGGTTATGGGGAGAATGGGGATGAGCAACATATCAGCCATGATTGAATGGCGGAGCTGACTCGATGGACTAATTCTGCTCCTATATCTTATGGTTGCGAGGGGTTGGTTTGAGATGTGTTGTAATTTGTACCTGTTGTATGTTGTGATTGAGGGGGCTACGGTTGCTGGGGAGTAGTGGTCAGTGTAACAGTTTGGGGAACATATGGCCCCCTGGGGGTATTTAAGTATTGTTAGTGTGTTGGGCTTTGGTTACTCTTCCATAGCTGGGGCGGGCTGGCGAGTGTCATTTTTCTTTGTTCTTTGAGCATACACCCTGGATGGGGGTTACCTTTGTTAGCTGTAATGCTTTAGCTAGTGAATGGGAATGAAGTGGGGGGGAGGGGCTGTGCATTGTTGAACCTGCTTGGGCAAGGTTACGTGACCCTAGCTTATTTGTTTGGTGGAGGGATGTGGGGAGAGAGAGGAGGGTGTTGTTTCCCTGGAAAGCATTTTACAGGTTTATGGGGAGGAGGGGGGCTGGGAATGGGAATGGGAGGGGTTAGATATATGACTGGGGATAAGGGCTTTTCCTTGTCTAATCTTCGGGGTGGGGTTGGTGGTTGTCTTGGGTGGGCCCTGGGCCCAGGACTGCCGGAGGTGATGACCTTTGTCTTCTATCTTTAGGAATTTGTCACAGTCAGTGGGTTGGGGGAGTGGTTGTTTGTGGGATGTTTTTTTCAACGGTAGGGGTTTGTAAATGGTATTTTATTTGTATGGATGTGTTCTATAAAATGTATACGTTAATAAAAATATATTTGAAAAAGTACCAACCTTCAGAATGCTGACTGTGGGGCATTCGGCGATTGTAATGCCATTGATTAGATTTTTAATTGGTTAGATTTTCTTTTGTTGGAGATTGTTTCAGTCAGATGAAAAGTATTAGATTAGCTTCCTCTCTCATTCCAACCCTCGGTTGGCTGCAACAGGTGTTTTTAAATAATTATTTATTGTACTTTTTTTCTCTTTATTTTTCTTTTCCAATTAAGGGGCAATTTAGCATCGCCAATCCACCTAACCAGCACATTTTTGGTTTGTGGGGGTCAAACCCACGCAGATATGGGGAGAATGTGCAAACTCCAACGAACAGTGACCCAGGGCCAGGATTCGAACCCAGGTCCTCAGTGCTGCAGTCCCAGTGCTAAACACTGCGCCACATGCCGCCTATTTATTGTGCTTAACAGCCAATCTAAATAAAATAATAAAAATGCTTGAACTCTCACTCACACATGCATTCATGAGTTTAAACGCGTGCACATAGAAGTAAGTTATAAAGTGGGAGGGTAGGTTACATTGTTTTCAGTCCAAAAAGCTCAATTGTATATGAATCCCGTAGATTGATAACTTGGATGGTTTCAGACTGGATTGTATGGTCCTTCTGGATTTTGCATTGAGAAGATGCAGACAGACAATTTCAGTCTTTTCTGCTGGGTTGATATTTAAGATGTTGCTTGTAACTGATCAAAAGATAAGGCAGGGCACAAACTTGAAGGATGACTGGAGAGAAAGTAAGAATGCCAACTCAGGGTCTATCTGTCTGACTGACTCTCTGACTGACCTGAAATAAAAAATCAGTTTCTTAAAACATAAAAATGGTGAGCTTACTAGTCAGATGATTTCCCCTCTCAAGCTGGTGAATTGCCTAAATATGGTCATAGCAAGCTGATTCCAGGTACATAGGTTCACAATGATTGGATTATAGTGGCTCTCTATACTCAGCTGAGGTCTATTGTCCAAAGTGATCGACTCTAATGGCTTAGTCCAACCCAGCTAAATACACGGGTTATGTCTGGACTTTTGTGAAAGGTTCGTCAGATGCGACATTTACACTTGTCTAGGTTCAGGTGGGTGACTTGTATACAGCCCAGCCCCTCGTTCGATGGTTTTGTAATTTGTAGGATGCAGCTATGTGAATGTTAGCCCTTCTTAGGGCCTACTGTCTCAGTCAATTAAAATGCTGTTATTCTGTCCTTTAAACCTTGCCTCGTTATTTGAGTCCACAAAATAAATGAAGTAATTTTTGCTGTAAAACATGCTTTTATAATAAGATGGTCATTACCTGCTGCATGTGTGGCACAAATATTACTTGCCACTTTCCAGCCTCAGTCGGAATGTTGTTGCATGTAGGAACTTACTGCTTCAGTATATGTATCACAAATAATATTGGATGCTCTGTAATCACCAGCAAACATCTCCACTTCTGACCTACTGATGAAGGAAGGTCATTGATGAAGCAACTAGAGATGGTTGGGCCTAGGTCACTACTCTGAGAAATTCCTGCAGTGAAGCCCTGCAATTGAGATGATTGACCTCCAACAACCATCTTCCTTTGTGCTAGGTATGACTCCAACAAATGAAGAGTTTTCACCCTGATTCCAATTGGCTTTAATTTTGCCAGGGCTCCTTGATGCCACACTTGGTCAAATGTTATCTCAATGTCAATCGCAGTCACTCACCCTTGAATTAAGTTATTTTATCCTTGATTGGACCAAGGCTACAAGGAGGTCAGTGGCCTTGGCGGAACCCAAATGGAGCATCGGTGAGGACGTTATTCCTGTGTAAGTGCCGCGTTGCAGCCTTGTCAAAGATACCTCCCATCACTTTGCGGATGATTGAGTGTAGACTAATGGGCAGCAATTGGCTGCATTTGATTTGTCCTTTCTTTTGTGGATATTTTCTATGTGGGCATTTTAGAAGCAATCTCAACTTTTCCTTTTGCTCGAATTCCCAGTGCTCCCAAATTCACATTAGCATCTTAATTGAAGACCGATCAAAGTGGAACAGGAGCACTCAGCCAGTATCTAACTGTTCTCTCCAGTTTCAGTCTTGTAACTGAACTGAAAAAACATGTTTGCATTATCAACCCAGTTTTCTCTCTTTAAAATGAGCTTAAACCTTTAGAACGTCTTCAATAATTGAGTCTAGTCAGATTGAAAAATGCAACAGTATTGCAATTGGCACAGTATACATGATAGCAAGACTTTTACAGAGGCATTACCTTTACAATGTATGACTTTTGTTGACTGCTGTAGTACAGATTCTAATAGAGCGCCATTGTTTCAGGTTGATTTGTGTTTTATTGCTGGACCAGTACTGTAACTACAAGATGAGTATTTCACTTGGATCTGTGATTAGTGTTCCTCTGGAGGGCACTCTTGCTACTTTTTGCCTGAGCTTTCTAAAGAGAGGGAAAAGTTCATTTAAAATGTTATATTCTGATTGTCTTTCTGGGTTGACCAAGGAATGGTTCAAAAAGTCTTTGAAGATTGCTCATCCTCAGTCATTTATGTAATCAGCTATTTATACATAAGCTCCTTATATTTTTATAGTGTACTGTATTTTTTGATCATTAATTGACTGCACCCATGCTATCAATTTCAGTCAAAAATACAGCACACTATCAAAATAAAAAGAGAATATAAGATAAAGTTTATTGAAGGTTTTTGTCTATTTTATCTTTAGCTGCTGTTCTTACCATTACTTCAACTATCTGGAGTGTTTCGATATTACAACCGTTACATCATCCTGGGCTAGGGTGTGGTCAATTTCAGCCCCCCTTGACCCAGAGCCACAGTACAATTCAATGAATCAATAATTCTTCGAAATATACCCGAAGTCTTTGGTCCATGGGTCCCCAATAATTATAGTCACCAAATTTGTAAATTTAAACACAATTGCTTTTTATTAAAAGCAAGAATTATAATGAAATATGCAGCAAATACAGTTGGTTACCTGTCATATAATTCCTAATCCCCCACTTTAACTTGACACAAACACACACACACACACACACACGACAAACAAACACAGTGAGGTGAAAAATAATAAGTAAAAGAGTCTTTGTTTCAGGTGGTTGTCCCTAACCACACCTTCTTTCAAAGTTAGCTTTCAGGTCGTGGTCTCTGTCTGCATTCTGTAATGATCTTTACTGTAGATTCATTTATTCAGGTTCTCTGTAGATTCAGGAGGAAAGCAGCTGACTGCGTTCCTGGATGGAGAGTGAGAGCTATCGAGAGCAGCCACTCACAGCTCCTTCAGCGCCCAGGACCCAACTGCTTTCCTTGGGTCTCTGAAAATCATTCCACTCGAGAAGGGTGCAATCACCATCGGTTACTCGGCATCATACAGCCTTTTGGCCACTTTGTTATAATAATAATCTTTATTGTCACAAGTAGGCTTACATTAACACTGCAATGAACTTACTGTGAAAAGCTTCGAGTCACCACATTCCGACGCTTGCTCAGTTACACAGAGGGAGAATTTAGAATGTCCAAATTACCTAACAGCACGTCTTTCGGGACTTGTGGGAGGAAGCCAGAGCACCTGGAGGAAATCCACGCAGGCACAGAAGCCGAGAATCGAACCTGGGCCCCTGGTTACCCACAGTGTTACTCACTGTGCTACCAGCCAGCCAATCGAACCAAGTCCCACCCTATCTCTTGCATGCCACAAAGTCTGTGAATTCTCCTGTTTGAACACTAGCACCAAATACTATGTTACAACTTTTGCTTCACGGCTCCTAGGTTCGATTCCCGGCTTGAGTCACTGTTTGTGCGGAGTCTGCATGTTCTCCCCGTGTTGGCGTGGGTTTCCTCTGGGTGTTCCGGTTTCCTCCCATATTCCAAAGATGTGCAGGTTAGGTGGATTGGCCATGCTAAATTGCCCTTAGTGTCCTAAAAGGTTACGGGTTACAGGGATAGGGTGGAGGTGTGGGTTTGGGCAGGCTGCTGTTTCCAATGGCTGAAGACTCGATGGGCGGAATGGCCTCCGTCAGCACTGTAAATTCTATGAAAGCACAGGAGGAGGTCATTCTGCACATCGCGTCTGCACATTTTGGGGGTTCCATCATCACCTGCCCTAGTTTCTCGAAATGCTGCCTGAACTGCATATCAAACTCTTGAGACCAGTCCACGTCCTGTTGTCTAAGATGACCTTGCCGGCTGATCCCTGAGGGGTTTGGATCTTGAGGATCCAGGTCTACCATTAGACTACACTGGTGTGGCAGTGTTGTTATAATCAGTGACTGATGGGATGCTGCAGGAGAATGATGATGACTTTCAATGAGAACAGAGTGGTCCTCATCTTAACCGGGGCTGGAGGTATATAGCGAACGGAGCAGGGTGTCAGATGGGCTGGACACCCCCAGAGTCTCCTGGGTGGAGGCCTCGGGCTGTGCTCCTGCCGATCCTCTTCTCTTGGGTTGCCCAGGGGCTCCTAGGCTCATTCATAGGTAGAGGGGCAGCTGGTGGAGCTCCAGAAGCCCGGCTGGCGTCTCACACTGACATTCATAGTTTCCCACTAGTGCCTACCTCATTCAGTTGAAGCTAGTTACAGAGATGATGTTTTCCAGAGACAAGCATATCAGAGGCAAACCGTCACAAATGTGACGTGAATCACATGGAAAGAAACATTGTTAAAGAGGCTGAATATACGGTGACTTCTCCCGCCAGCACTAACTGGATTCTCCTCCGTTTTCTTGCCGGAACCAACACTTAGAAAATATATGGGAAATTTCCGCACAATCACTCTCTCTTAATCTCATCTTTCTTTTCCTTTCTTTATTTCATTTAATGTATATGATTAAAATATTGAATTAAATATTCAAATTTACACTTTTCAGTTCAGATTCTGACTTTGTAGCTGTCATGATGGTGAAAATGTCACGTTTGCTATCATTACACTTGTGAATCTGGCAGCAGCGTCTGCCACCTGCACTTGCACAGTTGAACTTGGAAATCCCGAAGTTGCTGTTAATTATTGACTGCTCCTCCACAGTGTGCACTAATGAAGGCTCCACAGATGGAAATTCTCAGAAACCACTGAACTGACATGAACTTCACCTTTGATGTTGTAATTTCATGTTAAATAAAACCAGAATGTTGAACGTTGTTAGTGAGATGTAACTAGGGTTTTAATGGATTACCCTTCCTGATGTTGTTGTTGAGTTTCCTTGACTTGGCCCCATGTTCAAATTAAAGTCAGAAAAGTGAAATCTGTATCATAGAGATCGCTGGATCTATGTGGGAAGCTTTCTTCAAGGTCAGCAATAAGCACCATCACTTCACTTAACGACAAAATTCAGGCATGTGGGACTCAGAAAGGATTCTTTAATCCAATGTATTAAGGAGATACACAGTTGTTTGTCCTGTTCACACAGTTCCTAGATCCTTTATAGAGGGCACGCCACTGAAATGGATTTCTGCACACCTGAAGTTCCAGTGTAATGCAAAACTGACATTTCTCAGTAGCTCCTCACTGTTAAATGAGAGCCACGGCTTTTCATATTATCTTTGCAGAATTCCAAACCATTGCTGCTTAATTTGTCTTATACAATTGAGCTTCACAATAGCAACGTCTGTGTCTACTAATTTTGGGTGATATTTGTACATAATTAGTGTCCAATACCAATCTTTGGGTTATTGTTGGAGCTGATAATTCGTTCAGTCAGAATATTCATACATTTGCTTTTTAAGGTAATTTTCTGCATTCGGCCTTCCTGCCTTATTAAATTTGGTAATTATTAAATTGTTTTATAAAAATTATTTGCATTAGTTGAGAGCGCATAATAAGTATCTAAACTTAAAATTATATTTATAAGCTGACAAAGTGACCGAATGCAGTTCAATCTCCTAATGATTTTTTTTAAGAGACAAAATTAGTACACTTAGTGTAACTAAATTGGAAACCCACTTATGGCATACACGCTTACAATTTTGTTTTGTAAACAGGGCAATCTTTTCTCCCAGATGGAGTTATGATCAGTATGTTGTCTGATTTTCGAAACAGCTTTGCTTTGATTTTGGATCACAGTAATCAATTAAAATGTCAAAACAAACTTGTATTTTCCAGTGTTATGTTGGATAAAGTTCTGTAGCCCCAATACATTGAGGTGAGAATGGTAATGGACGACCAGGCAACAGGAGGAAGAGGTACAGCGAAGGAGACTAGGAGTGTGTAACTTAGGCTGGTTCTCCATTGCAGCACTGGGGGAAGGCTGCACTACTGACATATGTCTTTGGAATGAAACATTGAACCGCCCTTTCAAATGGATGTAAAAGACCCCTGGCATTATTTTTACGAACAGAGGAAGAAAGTTTCCGTGTCTCCTGGACAATAATTATTCCTCAACCAAAACTATGCAAACAGATATCTGGTCATCATCTCACTGTGGTTTCTGGGAGTTGGTGGAGTGTTAATTATGTGCCACGTTTGCTAAAGTTGCTTCTCTACCAAATCACTGACCATTCTTCCATGTTCAGACCCGTTCTGGGTCAGTCTAAAACTATCTCTCTACCACACCCTATGGCAAATTTAGTTTGGGCTTTCATTGGCTTTTTTTTCTCCTTTGAGGCTCATAGGATTAACCAGAGGAGTTCCTGGTGGGATGTGCACAGCCAGTAAATTAATAATATGACATGTTTGTTGGGAGTGTAACCCTCTGGAGGAACTCATCCCTATTAACACAGAACATTTTACATGATGTAACAGCAAATAATTCATGCTTCAGCCAGTTTAATGTTGAAATAGTACTTGAATCAGGTTAGAGTCCCCTATTCTAGCATTAAAAATGCTAAAGTATTCATTATTAATTATTAGTACGTAGGAGTGAAACAAATTTGAGGCAATAGTGGCAGTTTAAGAACTGCTATTGATGTGCTGGCTTTTTCTTGTTAAACTATTCCTTTTCAGTTATACCTGCTGTATTAACCAGCTGCATTGCTCATTTACTCTAATCCATTGTGTGTCACCCTCTTCCCATTAGTCGTGATTTTATCTGAACAATGGAGCACAGAATTTAACTATCTGGTGTTAATATCATAACATAAATTAAACTGTTCAAATTGATTGTCCTAGATTCTCCCAATGGCACAGTGAGATTTGAGATATTCGTTATGTCTTAAAGGAAAGATCAGGATTCTTGCTAATCATTTCTAATGAGGGGAAATTGATGGGACTGTGGCTGTGGATGTACTGGATAAACGTGAATGTGTTCACCTCTGTGATCCAATGACCAGTCACATCTGCAACACTTAATGAAAAACAGCCTCTTGTATCAGGTACGCGAGGGCTGCTGGCAACTGAGTCGCAAATCAGCATGGCCTCCAGAAACAAATAAAAATAAATACATTGATGGTGGTCTCATTTCCCACCAGCCTATCAGAGGAGACTCTGAAGCTGACCATATGACTTTGGATTTGCCAAAAAACCTAGAGGCTCAGCAAGATTAAGCTGGCTGATACGGTGAGGGAGCACTAAAAGCTTCTGTAGAGCCACACGTCCCCTGAACAAAAATGTCCTTTTTTAAATTATTAAAACCGTCACCAATGCTTTTAGAAAACGATAAACAATTACAAATATGGATGATTATGCATAGTTTATCATTGGAAGAGCACTACATTTTATAAACTGCACTTCGCTGTACTCCTCATCTAACATTGAAGCATCCAAGATTCAATTTTGCAAGTTCCCTTGCTGTTCACAAGTGAAATAATATGGCTTCCTAGAATTGGTCCAAATACATCATGTCTGATTTTTAGAGACATGGGGTTATTCATGACTCGATATCTATATTTCATGCAAGTACTGAAACGAGAAATTGAAGCTTGGGGAGCTGATTATGGAATAAAACTGCAGTTGATGTCCCTTTTTATTTCAGACTGTACTTAATTCCCTGTGCATACTGGTGCACTAATTTTTGCTGAATAATACATGTGTACATAAATATATATCAATTTGCTTTACATGTTTTTATTTCTTAACAACGAAACATTAAAAAGTATCCTCCAGTTTCACCAAGCACAAAGAATATACAGTCCTTAATTCCCTGACTCACAAGTTTATTTTCACTTGTATAAAGTTGGCTGCAGGTATGATTATGTGCTACAAGGAGTGGTACAGCGTAGCTAACATCTGTTTTAAATTGCAGCTAAAAAGCAATGAATGAAAATACTTATTACGGAACAGCAACAATAAGTTTGAATTTTATTGTAATTGGATATTGCTTTTCATTTCGTAGTAAATTTAATACTAAACCAATGACACATTTAATCTCAGTCAGGTGTATGTGAAATATTACATGAGGAAAATAAAAATTAAATTTACCAAAGCACTTGTTCTGAATTATCATACCTTGTATAATATTTTTGGGAAATTGATCTACGTAAAGTCGAAATGACCAAATTGAACAGGAGCTCAGCGTTAGAACACCCAGGGTGGAGGGGATTACCAGGGAGGGGGGGGGGGGGGGGGGGGGGAGAAGACATACCAAGAAAGATGTATATAAATGAGAAACTGTATAAATTGTAAATATTGGACACAAAAGTTTCACTCTGTAAAATTGAAAAATGCCAATACAACATTAAAAAAAAGAAATTACCAAATTATTCTGTACGTATGGGGTGATGTCTTTGTTTGAAATTCGAATGCTAATTGACAATTCTGCACCATTTCCACCCCCTGTTTCAGGTCAATGCAGTTTAGAGCTCAAGTAGGAATTGTGGAACCATTAGGAGTGGCCGTTGTAATAAATCCCAAATATCAAAGATTAGAATGGAATCTATGGTGGATGCATAGCAAACTAAATAAATGAAAAGTAAAATTAAAGTTGTACTTCTGCCTTGGTACTGAATGTTCAGAAATCTTATCAAATAGCACCAATGTTTGAAAGAGGGAAATATTCTGCAATATATTTGTTGGAAAACAAATTGTTTTATTGGTTTATAATTATTGTTAACACTTTTTCTCCACTGCTTCAGGAGAAGGGAAATTTGTATAACAGAGGTATTTATTATTGAGAAAATACATTGCTGTTGACATTTAGGATGCCGTGATGGGTTATATTTATTTCTATTATCACTTAATAACTTAATTAAATCTTTTTGATAAATCTGGTGCTAATTATGCAATCTTATTATTCTGCTCATTCTGAGAATTATGTCGGTACTGAAGTGCTTGGAAAGTTTATTATTTTAGTGCATGTTAACTTAGAAAATCCTTAGTTTTAGAATTCAGGAAAATAACTGAGTAGAGCAATGAATTCTTATCAATGTTTCCCATGTGTGAAAGGATGAAGAACAAGAGGGCATTAAGTAATTAGTAACAGACCCAAAAAATTATATTTGAAGAAAAGCTTTTTTCACATAGTAAGTGTTTAGGGGTTTGAATGCACTATGTGGGAGTGTGGTTGAGTTGAGTCAGGTTTAGTTGAAACGTTCAAAAGGGAATTAGATTGTTATGTGCAAAGGAAGAACATGTAGGGTTATGGAGGGAATGCTGGAGTACTAGGTGATTTGCTCATACACGATTGGTCCCCTTCTGCACCGTAACAATTCGGTGATCTGAATTAATGCCTGTTGAGAGAAAAATAATTTATTTATTTTCCTTCTAAAGATACTGCAATAAATATACAAAGAAACTCAAAGTTAATGAATCAGTACGATGAGCTTTGATGCAATGAGGATAAAATAGCACCTCTATTTTATCTATCCAATGAATTAGTGTTGCTCTTGTGAAATTTCAGACATCAATCTTTTTCAAATCTTGAACAATTTGTTGGCCTTATTTTAACCTGAAGATGCTTTATGTGCTTACAATATAATCTAACGCATGACATTTAATGGCAAATCCTATCTGCATATATTATGTAGAATAACAATCTTGGGTTTGCAATAGATTTATATACTAGAGATTTCTTCTCACTTATCATTTCAGCCCTTTCCTGTGTTACAAAGGCTGGAGTGAATTATAAGGCAGTCCCCCCATGCGATTGACATTGATGAAATAAAGAGAGCATTGCCATTGTAATCAGAATTGTGTTAATGTGGCAGTTCGCCATTTCATGTACATGTTATCAAGTAACATTCCAATCAACTGTCTTCGTATCATGAAATTTGTTGTGGCAAGCAAGGATCAATTCTAAAATGACTCAATTTTGTTTGGAAAATTGAATGCCTTTTTTAATGCATAATGTGAGGCTTGTGGATTGTGGGAGCATAAATCAAGCTGTTTGTTGAGGATATGTTTTATTCATCCTACAGATAACTGAGAGAAAGTTACAAGCTATAAGGTATCCTATTTATCCATGATACCTTGCACAAAAGCAAGTATGAAAACTGTACTCTGAAACCGTGGCCCAGCTGGTAGCAGTTTTTAAACATTGCTTATTTATTTGTGCTGAACTCCAATAATTGCACAAACTAATCCTCATGATTTGCAGTAGCATGAAAACTAGGTCATCTTAACAGGAAGCATTATTCTTTTCAACTACCACAAGTAATCCGCAATAATATGAAGGGGGAATATTTAGTGTATCTCTGCTTTGCACCTATGCATCTTGCTTTTAAATGCTGATCAGAATTAATCGAGGGCGGGGGGGGGTTTTGTCTAGACTCCTTGCTTTTGTGTACTTAGAATGGTTAGTGCTGCTAATACCTGTTTATCCCTGGTGCATTAGTTTTAAGCACATTTACTTTAAAGAGAAGGAAATATTACTGACCTATATTTTTCAATTCCTTGGAAAACCTGTACAACTCCATCAGTTTTCCTATCCCTGTTGCATTGGGTTTTAATTTTCGCATTCAAGTAAGTTTAGTTATGAACAGAAATTACAAAAGTTTGTATTTCAGAAATCATATTTGTTACCAAAATAGTCCTCAATTTTAGCACAGTTATAACTCTCTGCATTGGAAAGTCAAAGATTAGATGCTTTTATAAAAGTACACTAAGCCGATGGAAGATATGGAGGCTCGTGCATAACAGGGTCCCTCTCTTGCTGAACTACCCAATTTCAAGATTACCAAGATGGATGTCAGCCAGGATTCAGTTGGTAGCTCCTAATTCAGAAGATTGTGGGTTCAGGTTTCACCCCAGGAATTGAGCACAAAAATCAAGATGACACTCCACAGCAATGCCAACAGACTGTGGTACTGTTAGAGGTGCAGCCTTATGGATGAGGCACCATAGGTGGTATTCTCCGTCCAACGACGTCGGAATCGGGAAACGCGATCGGGCGGGGAATCGCGCGTCAGCCAAACATTGAGGCGAGCACCCACAGAATGCGTTCCACGCTGCACGCCGGTGTGGGCATGCAAATTGGTACACACCATTAGCATATCATTAACTGACCCGACTTGGCAATTTCAGGGCACCCCATGACACTCTGCCTCCGCCAGGAGAATTTACTGACGACGAGGTCCACTTGTGGTATTTAAAATTGGGAAACAGGCGCCGTGGCTGCTGATTGAGAAAGAGGAGGTATGATAAGTGTCTAACATCTCTGTAGTGTGCTGGCAGTTATGCTGCTGGACAGGGTGCTTCTGCCAAGTCCGGGGGAAGGTTTGGGATGAGGGGGGAGGAGGTGGGCTGTGGGGTCGGGGTAGACGGGCATGGACCACAATTGCTGCAGCCTGCAACACAGTCATGCATCTGCGCACACCGCTGATTGCCCACCTGTGAACTTAGTGCTTCGTGTCAGATGAGTGCCTCCCCAGGCCACCCCTCTGGGTAATCTCTGGCCCCAGCGGACCCATCAGTGGGATGGGTGTGCTCCAGCACGACCAGTGCCATCTTCTTGGCTGGGATGAGGATGCGTGAGGAGTGGAGTGCCTATATGAAGCTCCTGCTTGTCAGGCTCGCAAGTGCCAATTTTTATCTCCGGCGAATCACACGCCAGCGTTTGTTGGAATTGCACTACTTCCACGTGGCGCCTGTGCTAGCCCATTAGGATGTCCTGAATCGCTCCGTGACCGACGCTGTTTTTGGGCCGTAGAGCAAATACAATTCAGTCCTGCAGTAGCACTGAGTCTCCGAAACGTAGAATTCTGGTCCATGTTTTATTGATTACTAAACACATCCCCTGGAATAGAAAAGAGGACGGGCGCAATTCAGCGGTCAAAAGTTAAAGTCCGTTTTGGGCAGGTTTGGAGGGGTGTTTCTTTGCAGCTCAAACACGGAGATTCACCCCGCTACACAGCAGCAATTTGCCAGCTTTTAGGGCCTCTGAGTATATCTCCCTGCCGAGGCCGCAGTTTAGTCGATTTCTCGCCAGCAGGACCGCCTGTTTGCAACCGGGTATCTGGGCACCTTGCCCTCCCTGGCAGTGCCCCTTGTATCCTGGCAGTGCCTGGGTGGCACTGTCATGGTGCCAGGCTGGCAGTGTCAAGGTGCCTGGGTGCTGGGAGGTGCCAGGGTACTTCCCTGCCTTTTTCCCCCATCACCCAGATTGCTTGCAAGATCCCTAGAGGTGCTTTTATGCCTGGTCGACGTTTGTGGAGACTGGTACGAAATGGCACCCTTTCGAGGTCTCGCATCCACATATTTAAATTAAGCCTAATGGCTCATATGCAGCAGTGGATCACGCCCAGCGAGGGTGAGATCTAGATCGCACCACGCGGAATGAGAGTGACTCGTGATCAGCCTGGCATGGAGCCTGATTTGGGGCTCGTGTGATTCACCCATTGCGCCTGGATCCAGTCGCTGCATCACGCCCTAAATGTAATGTACTGTAGTGTTCAATTACTATGTGGAGCTTGAGAAGAAAAACTTGCATTTATATTGTGCCTTTCGTGACCACAGGACACCGAAAGTGTTTTACAACCAATGGAAGTGGTTTTGATTGATAGTTCATACTAACTATAAGCATAACTCTAATGCTTGTTGTAAAATACAATCATCACCTCAAGACTTCTGCCAGTGAGAGCATTTGAGGCAAATATTTGTCAGGCTTCTGTTGTGAAGATTTGTGATGCACAAGCTCCATGTAAAATTTTACTTTTGAGGATCTCCATCCTTGTACTGCTAGAAATACAGTAGTCAAATTGAGCATAGCAAGCTTCCAGCAACAGCAATGTGATAATGGTCGGTAATTATTTTGGGAGATGTTGATTGATTGAAGTAAGTTGGCAGGAACACCAGGGATAGGGTAACTTCCCTGTTCTTCAAGATGGTGCCATTGGATCTTTTCCGTCCACCTGAAAGGGCTAATTGGGCCTTGATGTCTCATCTGCAACACTGCACCTCTAAACAGTACAGCGGTCTGTTGGCTTTGCTGCCGAGTGTCACCTCTATTTTTCTACTCAATTCCTGTGATGAAACTTGAACCTACAATCTTCTGAATCAGGAACTACTAACTGAGTCCTGACTGACATCCATCTTGGAAACCTTGAAACTTGGATAGTTCAGCAAGAGAAAGAGACCCAGATATGCACAAGCCTCCATAACTTTCTCCTGCTTTGTGAACTTTTATGCAAGCATTCAGTCTTTGACTTTCTCACCTTGAGGCGGTCAGTCTAGTCCAGAAAGGATGACAGGATTTTATATGCTAAATTTGACATTTGAAGAACGTTGTGCAACACAACTAAGTATTCGGATAAGCAGCAGAAAACCGTGTAAGGCATTTTTTTGCTATCAGAGCTCAATCTTGATAACCATTCCATGATAATGTCCCATGAAAATTCCTATGCAATCAATTTCATCTGTAATGCAGATTCGATGTCGGAACCTAGTAAATATCTACTGGCAGCTGAAATAAACTCCTGGTTTTTGCAAGATTTATAGAGGTGACAGGATAGTAAATGCCAAGTCATCTTTACAAGTGTAAATCTATCCTGATAGATGTTGTAACAAATCTCGTTTATCTTTAGTAAAGCTTAAGTGAAATTAGTTTGATAATTGCAAGTCACTGTAATGGGAATTAATCCTCGCCACTAAATTGAAAGCCCCACTTAGGAATGACATAAGAATTGGCTTGTAACAAATTGAAAGTTTACTTTGGTGTAGCAGAGGATGTTATTCAGAAATGGGATAAAGGTTTACTGTTAAGTTGAGATTTATGCTTAAGTGCTTAATACTGACTTAAATGTAAAAGAAAATGCAACGGGTATTTCATTTCCCTACATCATTATCCTTTATCTGAATTCTAACTAATTTTAGAATGCAAAATAAGGCATGAAATCGAAAGGGTGATTTTATAGATAGTTACCTACATTATAAGGACTAAAATAAAACAGGTTTTATGTCGTCTGGCGAGGATTAACGGTAAGTGAAAGGAGTATGCTAAAGTGCCAGCAAACTTTGAAAAGCTGATTGCTTTTCCAATTTTTTGGTAAACATGCCAATAAGAAAATATTTAAGGTTGAAGAAGACACAAATCTAAATTAATAGCTGCTGGGTCAAGTGAATGGATGTCATCAGATAGATAATGAAAATGGTGGAATAGATGCATTTAAACTAATAGCGTGCAAACTTTGTTCAGTCAACCAGTGTGTATTGCAGCTGAATTCCATCAGCATGGCAAGACTTACTATAGTAATTTTGAAAAATATACAATACAGCAAAGTGTACTTCACTTTTTATTTGACAGTGATAATAAAGAAAGATCTACATAACTTTAAAAACCTACGGGCTGTACACATTTAGGTTATATACCTAGGTGTCGGAAGTCTTTCTGAATATAGAGAGAATGCATTTATAGCATCTGTTGTTGAAGAAAGGCGGTACAGAAATAGGTACAGGAAGGGAAGAAAATTGCTTTCAAATGTATCTATCCTGTGCTTTGAAGCTAGATAATGGTGATATAACTGTTCCAGTGAAAAATGTGTTGATTTTATTTCTTCCAATAGCAGAGGTCTTTAATCTACAATTAATGACAGATTTTGTTATATTGCTACTGCTTTGTAAGTCCTTTCTGCACTGCTTCCTGCTCCATTAGGACAATTCTTTGGCAAGATTTCTAATGTTCATTTTTTGATCCACATTTCTGTATAAATCTAAGAACCTGCACAGCTGCTAAAGAAGACAATATGGCAATAGTTTGCACACAAGATAGCGAAAGACTTTTAAACTTGTCGTTGAAATGCCAATGGCAAAGCCGTAACTGTTTAAGGAGAACAGGGAAGAAGTGTTTAGAGCCAAAATACGAAAATTATGGTTTCAGTTTGTTCAAAGTGTTAAGTACAAAATATAAATATTTTTTGCAAATACATTACTCAGAATCTGAAAGAACAGGTTCATATTTTTGAACCTTGCGACAGTTCAACCTGTATTATCACCAATCTTAGTTTCCATAATACTTGCTTTGATCTGGTGTCCTATGAGTGAGATTTAGAAGAAAGGCTCCTAGTTAAACCTTCAATTGGCGTTATGCAATGACTTTGACATGTGGAAAATTGTCTATCTGCTCACTTGGCATTGGTAGTGCCAAAATTGCCATGATTAAAATCTGTGAGTATTTTGTTTTGAATTTCCAGTGGGGATTGTAGGATTTTAGTGTGAAAATTTGTACATGCATAAATATGTGCTCTGGAGTCCTTTAGTTACCAGCCTGGTGTGGAAGGTGGGGGCTAGGGTGCGGGGAGCAGAAAGAGAAAGGATGAGTGCCGTTTTTTTTAAAAAACCAACAAGAGACCAATGTATAGCTAAGATGAAGAAGTATGAGATAGCCTAGTGGTAATGGTGCAAAAGAGACATGAAGAATTAAAGGATTCATTCAGTGGATTGTTACTTGTGGAACTGATTTCAGGGCAATTAGCACCCAAGCTAGATGAGTAGGTTAATGGGGTTGGTGTAATTCTCCTTTTCCCGGGAGAGTGTTTCTCGGCGGCAGGAGGCAGCCCGCCATTAGCAGGAGCTGGGATATTCTGATCTCGCCACTGTCAATGGAATTTCCCATTGAATCAACCCTCCACCTCTGGGAAACTCGTGGTGGTGGTTCGCTGTCAGCGGGACCAGTAGATTCCTCTGACGAGAACGGCCGGACAATCCCCCCAATGTTTTGCATATTAACTAATTTAATCCATTATTGAGTTAGGCAAATTGATATATTGTTTTGTCAAACTCTAAATAGGATAAATTAAACAGGAAACAACCTTTGGAACAGCAAATCTATTTGTGGCTTTCCCAGATGGTTTAATAAAATGGTATATCTTACAAGCTCTCTGTGTGGTTGATTCGCATCCCACTTTGCCTTCAGACTCCTTTATGCTGATCACAAGATGTACTAAGTTGCATGGTTCTCAGCGCCACCACGCCGTTTGAAACTTAATATATTGTTTTCATGAAATAGAAACAGGAATTTCTGGGTATACTCAGCAGGTTTGGCAGCATCTGTGGAGAGGGGAGCAGAATTATCGGTTCAGGTCATGACCTTTGATCAGAATATTGTTTTCCTGTTTGACTTGGAAATTAAAATTTAGATAAGATGAAGTAACTACAAACGTTTTAAAAATTCTCATGTTCTAATTCCAATTTTAATTGAAGCCTTTGCGCACCCTGGTCCCCTTTGCAGAAACACAAACTTTCTTTATCAGTAAAGCAAGTCAGACCTGCCACCTACTGAGTCCGATTCCATTTCAATGCATTTGTGAACAATGCTGGGGAAAGCCAATTAGTTATTAATAAAGTTCTGATAGGGCAGCACGGTGGCCTAGTGGTTAGCACAACCGCCTCACGGCACTGAGGTCCCAGGTTCGATCCCGGGTCTGGGTCACTGTCCGTGTGGAGTTTGCACATTCTCCCCGTGTCTGCGTGGGTTTCGCCCCCACAATCCAAAAATGTGCAGAGTAGGTGGATTGGCCACGCAAAATTGCCCCTTAATTGGAAAAAATAATTGGGTAATCTAAATTTTAAGAAAAAATAAATAAATAAATAAATAAATAAAGTTCTGATGAGGAGCCACATCCAAAATGTCAGAGGTTGTTCTTTCCCAGAAGTGAGTGACCTGTTTGTTTCCAGTATATTTCTTACGTTTTCAGAACTTCACCTTTTTGATTTTTAATTATTTTATTTCTTGGTAATGGGGTAATTGCAAAAAATTTGACCATGTTGAGTGATAGGAATATTGTGTTCTCTGTTTTGCGATGCTGGATTATACACAAAGCAGAGGCTAAACAGGCAGAAATGTAAGGGTGGATTTTATTGTCCTGTCATGGTGGGGGTAAATGCAGCGAGCCATTCACATTGGTGGGACTGGAAAGTCCCACCAACAGAAAAGGCTGTAAAATTCACCCGAAGGCTCTCATAATTTTGATGGGTGAAAATGGAAAGGAATGCACAAAATTAGCAATAAATGTTTAATTAGCAATGCTGCCTGACAAGGCAGAGACTTCAGCTTTTAATGGTTAGTGTAAGGAGCAATTCCTGGTGCTCATAGGTTTACAGCTTGAACTGACATCTGTGATGCTAACATTTTTACAGTTTTACCTCTCACCATTAGCTGCGACTGTCCTAAGATCATAACAGCCACATGAGATGTAATAATTGGACTGCTATCTATAACAGCATGTAAATGTGCTTATGTGTGCACAAAACAAATCTACTTAACAGGAATAAGTTATTTTAAGCATGATTCAGTTCACCTTTCTGAAAATAGCTGCAAAATGTATTATTTTTGTACATAGTTGGGATTGGGATTCCCCCCCCCCCAAAAAAAATTGTGAAGTCTTATCGTGTTTTAAAATGCTGCTAAAGATGACTAAAAAGTAGATGGATGCATGAAGGCATTTTATTATAATTTCAAATCGGGTGCAAAACCAATCTTACTAATCAATGTTACCGTCATTACTTTCATTTATTCTGCTAATCATTGGTCAGTCCACATTTGGAAAATTGTGTTCCGTTCTGGACACCTTATTTAAGGAAGGGTGCCAAATCCCGAGAGAGAGAGAGAGCAGAGGAGATTTACTAGAATGACATCAGGAATGAGGAATTTTGGCTACAAGGGAAGATTAGAGAAACTGAACTTGTTCTCCTTGGAGCAGAGAGGATTAAGAGGTGACCTTATTGAGGTGTTCAAAATTATGAACAATTTTGACAGGGTAGAGAAGGATATTCTGTTTCTGCTAGTTGGTAAGTTAGTGATTAGGGATTGCAATTTCAAAATGGTCAGCAAGAGAGCTAGGAGTAAGATGAGGCGAAAATTCTCTACTCAAAGTTGTTGAGGTTTGGAATGCGCTGCCTGGGAGAGTGGTGGAGGTGGATTCCATAGGGGCTTTCGAAAGAGAGCTGGATTATATATTTGAAAATTATGAATTTCGAGGGCTACAGAGATAGGGCTGGGGCATGAGACTAGCTGGGTAACTCTTTTGAGAGCCGGTATGGATACATTAGGCCAAATGGCCTCCCTCTGTGCTGTAAGATTCTACGATTCTGTTCTATTATTTTAATCGAGAATTAAGCTTGGAGGAAATATTTTTGGGAAGAAATTGTCCCTTGTTTCCTATAAATTACTAAGTAACAAATGCAACTTATCGCCCAGCAAGAAAGGGGAACAGTCACCGAGCTTACAAAATTAATCTGTATGTTCAAGTAGAAAGTTCTGATCTTTGGTTTGAGCCAGTAGAGAATGCTGAGATCCATTTACAAATACATGTTCAAAATTGCTTTACATTGTTTCTCATGGTTTAGCAAACACACAGGCATTTAATACAAAAGCAAATTCCTGTAGATGCTGGAAATCTGAAAATAAAAGTAGAGAATCTTTGGAGGTGGAAACAGTTAATTTTTCAGGCCGATCATCTTTCATCAGAACTGAATAAGGTTTATGCATTTACATTTATTGTCTGAATCAAACTTGAATAAATTTCTATAACTGTACAGCAGTAAGAAACAAAATTTCTGACTTGGTGTTGAGATTACTTTCTTACATTTAATTACACCAGATTGTTTGAAAGAATATTTTGTTTTAAATCCCAGCTGGGAAAGCAACAACCTTGTGCTCGTTGTTTATCAGCCTTGCTGACTTCAATTTTCCTTTGATGGATTGATTATTCGCTTGTTCGTCCTGAGTGTGTTAAACTTTATTTTTAAAAATACACATGTCTAACAGTTTTTCTTAAAAGCTTCACTGCAAGATTTGATCACTGACACAAGTAGCGATTGTTCCGGCTATTGATTTACTTCACTCACTAAATCTCTAATGTATGAGGTGATTTATGATCTCAAACGTTTGGCACATATCAGAAATGAAAAGATCAGAAGATAAGGGAGTCATTTAGCCCATCATAATTTCCACTGACAGGAGTTTTACTTGGAGCTATCTGCTTCTGTTCTCTGCCCTTTCCTCATACACATCAATATTTTACTTCTGCATTTATCTAACTCCCTTTTCAATGTTGTTATTGATATGGCAGCTATCTATGGCATAGCATTCTATATTTCGTAATTCCTCGTACAAGATAATTTTTTCTAACTCACTTTCTGTTTCTAAAATTAATCTTAAATTTCTGTCTACTTGTTACTCATTAGTAACCAGTGGAAATAATTATTAATTATTTACTCTTTCAAATCATTTCTAGACTTGAACACTGTCACAATTTTCTCTATCCTGGTGAATATGATCCTGGTGTGTGAAATCTCTCATTGAAACTGCATCTTTTTATTTTTGATGTGACCTTATAAAATCTAAGCATGTATCTTCCTTTGCTTCTCATTTCCTTTCTATTTTTTTGAAAAATATTTTTATTCTCCTCCTTTTTCACATTTTCTCCCAGATTTACACCCACCAATAATAAACAATAAGCAGTAATGAATATAATGTCAATCCCCATATCAACAACAATCCCATCCTCCTACCCAAACAGCAGCCCGCATGTTAACATAAACAGATAACAAAATGGAATAAGAAAGCACCCATAGTCACATACAGTCCCCCTCACCCCCCCTAAATGTTTGATGTTATCCAATTCTTGAAAGTGCATAATGAAAACCTCCTATGAATTGTAGAACCCCATCATCCTTCTCCTCAGTTCAAACTTAACTTTCTCATGAGTTAAGAATTTCAGCATGACACCCCTCCACGCCAGGGCAGAGGGTGGAGTGGTTGATCTCCATCCCAACAGGATCCGCCGTTGGGCGATCAACGAGGCGAAGGCTACAACAGCTGCCTCTGCACCGTTTCCAACCCCGGCTGGGCTGACACCCTAAATATGGCCTCCTGAGGGCCTGGGTCCAGTTTCATGTGCACCACTTTAGAGATTACGCTAAAAACCTCCTTCCAGTAATCCTCCAGGACCAAATCATATGAACGTGATTTGCGCGCCCCCCCACCCCCCGCAACGTTCGCACCCACCTTCTACCTCCTCAAAGAGCTGGCTCATCCTCGCCCTTGTGATATGTGCTCTATATACCGTCTTCAGCTGTATCAGCTCCAACCTCGCACACAAGATGCAGGCGTTCACTCTCCGGAGCACCTCACACCAGAACCCCCCCTCAATATCCTCTCCCAATTATTCCTCCCAGTTTGCCTTGACCCTTTCCAGTGGTGCCTTCTCCTCTTCCAAAATAACCCCGTAAACCACCAACACTACCCCCTTCTCCAGTCCCCCCTTTCGTCAGTACCTCCTCCAGCAATGTGGAGGCCGGCTCCCCCGGGAAGCTCTAACTCCTTCCTGGCAAAATCTCAAACCTGCATGTATCTAAACATTTCCCTCTGCTCCAGCCCATACTTCGCTCCAAGCTCTTTCAATCCTGCAAACCGACCCCTAAGAAACAAATCTTTAATGTCTTAATCCCCTTCTCCTCCTATCTCCGAAAATTTCCATCCCACTTCCCTGACTCAAATCTGTGGCATTTCCCGAATCGGCATTTCCCTTGACCCTGCCCCCAACCCGAAGTGTTGGTGAAACTGCCTCCAAATTCTCAATGAAGCTATTATTACGGGACTCCCTGAGTTTTTTCCCCCAGGGGCCATCGGGAGCGGGACTGTTGCTGGTGCCTATCCTGATCCTGACACAAACTCTTCTCCATTCTGACCCACTGGGAGTCAACCCCTTAACCCAGCTCCGCACCTTCTCCATATTCGTCGCCCAGTAATAATACATCAGGTTTTGAAGACCCAAACCCCCTGCCTGCCTTCTCCTCTGTAGCAGCACCTTTCTAAATCTGGCCACCTCCCTCCCCATATGAACGAGGTAATCATTCCTTTAATTTCTCTAAAAAATGCCTTTGTCAGGAAAATCGGCAGGCATTGGAAAATAAACAGAAATCGTGGCAACACGTTCATTTTAACCGCTTGTACCCGACCTGTCAGTGACCGAGGGCGACCATCCCACCTTGCCAGATCAGCTTTCACCCTCCCCACCAAACTAGAAATGTTGTACCCCGAGCAACCTGCACCCCAGGTATCTAAAGTGAGTCCCTGCCCTACCCCCGGCCGAGACATCACAAAATGCTCACTCTTGTCTAGATTTAACTTGTACCCCGAGGAAGATCGAAACACCCGAAGCAGCTTCAATATTCCCCCTATTGACACACTCGGTTCTGACGTGTATAACAACAAGTCATCGGCATATAAGGACCCTATGTTCTGTTTCTCCCCCCCCCCCCTCCCCCGCACTATCCTTTTCCATGCCCCCTCAATTGCGAGTACAAGCAGCAGGGGGGGGACATAGGGCATCCCCGCCTCGTCCCACGGTGGAGAGAAAAGTATCTCGAGCTGATGTTGTTTGTGCGGACACTCGCCCTCGACTCGTTATACAGTAGCCTTACCCAGTCCACAAATCGTGGACCAATACCAAACCGTCGCAGAACTGCCATCAAGTACCCCCATTCTACCTGGTCAAACACTTTCTCGCCATCCCATGCCACAACCACCTCTGTTTCCTTCCCCTCCACCGGTGCCATAACCACATTTAATACCCTCCTAATGTTCGAAAAGAGCTGCCTCCCTCTCACCAACCCCGTCTGATGTTCATCTATCACCTTCGGGAGGCACTCCTCCAGCTTACCTGCCAGTACCTTCGCCAATACCTTTGCGTCTATGTTATGGGCCTATATGACCCAAACGCCGTCGGATCCATATTTTTTTTAAGCCACAGGAAAATCGATGCGTGCCCCAAAGTTTGTGGAAACACCTTCCCTATCGCCTCCTCAAACATCTCATTTCCTTTCTATAATGCGACAACAAAAACTGTATTCTGACAGTCTTACAATTTTTTTTGGCCAAGTTCATCATCCTCTCCTTGCTATTACAGTTTACTGTGTACATAGTCTTGAAACTGTATCGTAAGTTGGTGGATATTGTTGTTTTCCATGGTTTTCATCACACTTCAGGTGATTCCATTCCGCTAGTCTTTATTGGAAATACAAAATAAGCAAGTTAACCATCTCATTAAAATGCCCTGTGAACAAAACGCACTGTCAGTTTGTCTAAGTATTTTTCATCAAACAGTGACGATTTGCACAAAGTAGGGGCAGGATTCTCTGGTTCCCCTGCCGCGTGTTCTCGGTGACGTGTCGTTCGCTGACGGTGGGATTCTCTCTCCCTGCCGCTTGTCAATGGGATTTTCCATTGAAGCCACTCCACTCGGCTGGGAAGCTGTGCAGGTGGAGGTGTGGCGCCGTCGAGAAAAGAGAATTCCAACAGCTGGAGAATTCCGGCCCAAATTTTGATTCATCGGCACTCAAAATTAACCATATCTGGGTTTCCTGTAGCAAGCAGCATTGATGGATGAACAAATTGTCTAGAAATGCCAGAGTTCAGTTGCACACGCACAGTTGACGTTTTATTTATTTAGTTTTTAATTTTCCAATTAAGGGGCAATTTAGCATGGCCAATCCACCTACCCTGCACCTTTGGATTGTGTGAGTGAGATCCGCATGGACACGGAGAATGTACAAACTCCACATGGACAGCGACCCGGGGCCGGGATCAAACCCGGATCCTCGGCGCTGTGAGATGCTTTCTTTTTTATGCATGTTGTGATGCTGTGTAATTTAGAAACAAGGTTACATCAATGAATGGCACATAGTTTTCCATAAAGAATTAGGACGAAGGCACAGATATGAGGTTGGAAATTGAAATGCGGCATCTCTGTGCATATAGTGACAACAGTTTGGGGAACGTAATCTCATCAGTTCCAAATTACAAATCAGATGGTCTACACCTGGGCAGGACTGGAACCAATGTCCTAGGGGGTGCTTTTGCTAACACTGTTGGGGAGGTTTTAAACTAATGTGGCAAGGGGATGGGAACCAGATTAGGAAGTTAGAGGTCAGTAAAGAGGCAGCAACTAAAGCCAGTAAGGTACTAGATAATAAACCCATTGTGACTAAGGGGAAGAGTAGACAGGGAAGAGATGATGAACGCAAAGGGACAGGTGGTCTGAGGTGCATTTGTTTTAATGTAAGAAGTGTAGCAGGTAAGGCAGATGAATTTAGGGCTTGGATTAGTACCTGGGAATATGTTATCGGTATTACTGAGACTGGGTTGAGGGAAGGGCAAGATTGGCAACTAAGTATCCCAGGGTATAGATGCTTCAGGAGAGATAGAGAGGGAGGTAAAAGGGGCGGAGGAGTTGCATTACTGGTCAGAGGTGATATCACAGCTGTGATTAAGGAGGGCACTATGGAGGATTCGAGCACTGAGGCAATGTACAGTGTTATGGACAAGAAGCAGGGCTCTGGAACTAAGCATGGTTTCTCTTTCAAAAAGCCAGGATGGGCGATGGACTGAGTGGCAGCCTCCTGTGCTGTTAGATTTTATTGCTTTTCATTAAATGCCAATTCTTTGTTATTTTTGGAGGGAATAATTGTCTCGGAAAATGAACGTCTGCATCAGACCCACCTTTGTTAAAATCTTTGGAATTTTTAAATTTCACATTAATGTTTGGTTTTGTGAATCATTGTTTATATGCTGCTGGCAGGTTGTAATCTATGAAATAATTTCAAATTAAATGAGTATTTATTACATGCAATCCATATTTCTGAATATTAAGACATCAACAATGCTGAGCGATTCCGTTGTGTCACCTGGAAACTAAAATGCCACAATTCTGTTCCACAGTTACTGCCATCATATTTTTTCTTGTACCGTACACCATTCAAACCAAAATACGTTTCAGACTTGTAGCCATGTTACTGTGAAATCATAGAAGGTATATACCCAATGTTCTGGGAGGAAGTACAGCTATTTGGCTATAATGCACCTCTCTCACCTGGGTGACCAGGAAGAGATTCTTGGAGTTATAAAAATGGCGTTTATTTCAAGCGATAGCAGGGGAGTCAGACATCCAACATATGCCTTGCCAGCTCCCCGAACAAAGGGATTCAGTGGCAATTATACCTTTAAATTCAAGTACATTTAAAATTTGCCAACCAAAAGTGTACATTTACTTCAAGATTATCTAAATCCATTCATAACTAAAAATTAGGATTACATGATTATAACATATGAGTATAATCAACCAATTGTAATGTGGTCCATCTACTCAATTATAATATCACCAAGCACGTATTTTTCTCTTGTTTATCTGCTTACGTCTAGACATGGTATGTTAAGAATATGCTTTGCCTAGTTGCCACCATGTGAACTGAAATATTTTAAAGTTAAAGCAAAATGCAGCTTACTTTGCAACGGAACAAGAGAGTTAATGGTGCAACAATGCAGGCTATAATTAGGCATTCATAATTGTTAACCGCTTTTCTCCACTGACTGCTGACATATCTCTGAGGAGACGGCAACTTCGATTGAACCAAGTGGACATTTGCTAACTGAGTTGCAGGACCTGTTTTTGTCATTTATGTAGAAACCATTTTGGTTATTTTCCGTGACAATCGGACCTTACATAGCTTGTGTTCCTGCCTGTTTGACTGCAGAGGTACGTCAACAGGAACCACACATTCAGGAAAATCAGCTGTTCAACACTCGGTTGTACAATTCATTGTGTAGCCTATATTTTACATTACTTATTATAAAAATATTGAAATTCTTTACGAGTGCACTTGGACCTGCATAAATTTCTGCTGTCGCCCTTCTTGCCCAAAATAACAGTATTATCATAGGTGTTACATGGATGCTAGAATATTACAAACCATGTCCAGTTAAGGGACATCGGTGTGCCGAAGATTTGTATTTTAGTGAATTTTAGAATATATTTTTTACCTTTACGCATTGACACAATAGATTTGCAAATGTTTATCAACCAATTCCCATCAAAAAAGTCCCCTAATACCTGGTGCCCCATGAACAATGAACACTAATAATTCTAGCTGCATCGATCTCAGAAAGTGCAGGAGAAGCCTGAAGATCCCCCGCCCCTCCCCGCTGAGTCAGATGTAAATACATTTATTACTTAGTCTCAAATCTTAAAAAAAAAACAATTTTCTGGAACAAGATGAAAAAATCATATTCACTAGTTCAAACAGTGGTTGCTGATCTCAATTTAGTTTCAGAGTACTATAATTCCGTTGTGCAATTACAGCATCCTCTGATTGCTGGCTTGGATTTAAAATTCCTAATTTCACTCCAACAGCAGTTCTGTGCAAATGTTTTCTTTGAAATTAATGGCTGCGATTCTCTCCTGAGCCGCTAGCCGCAGACGGGATTCCCAATGGCCTGATGAATAGCACCCAGACCGGGCAAGAACCTGATAACAAATGATCAGCATGAATTGAAGTATCATTACTGGGTAAGAGGCCAGATGCTATCTTTTCATCCCCCCCCCTCCCCCCCCAAAACTGGAAACCAATCTCTCCTGGTCCTGACAAGAGGATCAGGCACCATGGATTCCACATGGGAGCAAGATGGTGCCAAGGGATCCTTCAGGGGAGGTGGAGGTTAGGGGAGGCTTGGGCTGGAAGGGCTCAGGTTGGGGGTCCTTTCCCGGGATGGAGATCATGTGGCAGGTCTTCCATCTGTGGCTTTGAAAATCATTAAACTGTCTATCAGCATGTAAAGTTGTAGTTAAAAGTCAAAGAATTTATGGTCCAGAAGGAGGCCATTTGACCCATCGAGTCTGCACCAGTCCCCGGAAAGAGCACCCTACCCAAGCCCACACCTCCACCCTATCCCCATAACCCAGTGACCCCACCTATCCTTTTGGACACTAAGGGGCAAGTTAGCATGGCCAATCCACCCAACCTGGACATATTTGGACTATGGGAGGAAACATGAGCACCCGGAAGAAACCAACACTGAAAAGCCCAAAAGCTTTTAACTGCATTGTTTACATTCAATTTCACGGTCCATGACCTTTTACAAGCCTCTTGATTGGCAGATCCAGGCTATTTCAAAGGAGGGTTTAACTGTGTTTGTCTTTAATAGCTCTTCACAGTCCATTAACTCTGAAGTGCTTCCTCTTTTGAGCAGGTTTTGTTCCGAGCTGCAGTTCTTTACTGCTTGGGTTTCCCCTGTTCTGAGTTCCTTCCTAGAAAGACCTGTGCTTTGCTATAACTTGAACTATAACTTTGCTCACAAGTTTGTTGTGTGACACTGTATCAAATGCCTTTTAAAAGTCCATGTTCATCAACAGCAATACCTCATCGACCTTTTTTGTTGCTGCTCCAAAAAAACTCCAAGTTAGTTAAACACGATTTCCCCTTTAGAAATGCTGTCTCTTCTTAATCAACACATTTTTCCATGTGGCAACTAATTCTATCCCGAATAATGATTTTTAGAAGCTTGCTAGTCAATGAAGTTACACTGACTGGCCTATAATTGCTGAGCATATCCTTACAACATTTTTGAACAAGAATGTAATGTTTGCAATTCTCCAGTTCTCTGGCACCTCCCCTGAGCCGAGGGAAAACTGAATGATTATGGCCAGCTCTGCTGTAATTTTCCAGTGATCATGAGTGCCAAACTTATGAGAATATGTTCTAAATATTTTTTTAAAATTCATTAGTCATCATCACACGTCTGAGTTCTGATGAACAGTCATCGAGCTGAAATATTGACTTTGTTTCACAGAGGCTGTCTGCTTGTTGAGCACTTCTAGCATTCTCTGTTTTATTTTTGAGCTATGGGCATTGTGGAAAAACCTATATGGGCAGCTTATATCATATTGCTATGATGTAAACATCCAGGGACAGGGCTGATCTATCAAATGCTTAATCCATATCCTCACACGAGACCTTTGAACAGAGCTATGCCTTCCAAGAGCCTACCAGATAGGTATATGATGGTTAGAGCTTGAATCTTCATGTGCCGCAGATGCACCTTGCAACTCATGTGGAGCAGAGAAGACCCTTCCATTGCATATGTCTGGGAGATCTGTTTTAATGTATCTTGTACATTATGTACGTAACTTGTATTGTGACTTTGTGATGGTTGAAGAAAAGTAGAAAACAAAAAGCACTGCCTTGCAGACATTTTGAACATGCTGACGGTCGCATCTGTTAGCACCTCCCAAGTATTGACATGAAGCAGTGTTTTGATGGTGGCTTTTACCCATCTGCTCCCAATCACGTCTAAATCGGCTGGAGTTTTAGAAGCAGCTTTAAACCTTTAAGTTTGTCACTGTACATCAACCTAGCAAATGAATATAAAAACAGGTGGGAATGTGCTAATTCAGGTTGGTCGAACTTCGCATTTAAAATGTGTCAACTCCTACAAAAAAAAGTCAGAACCATTATATGGTTAACTGAAAAATCTGTGCAGTAGTTTTAATTTGCAGATTGTTAATGGACGCCATGTCGTAAGATTTGGTTAAGGAATAGTTCTCTTAAAAATTAGTTAAAGGCAGCTAACCTCTAAACTCAATTCTGATTCTGATGAAGAAGCAGTCTTGCACATTAATAGGGCAGGCTGCTCCTTTTTAAAAACAGCTTTATTGAGTTTCTTATGATTGTGTGATGAGGTAATATGGTATATACAGAGGTAATGACTAATATAATTTATAATCATCTGAGTACAGGATATGCATTCATTAAGATTTGCTTGATCCTCAGAATTGCAATATTTAACAACTGCCAGTTCTTGCAGGTGCTGGTGCAAAGAGCTGAAGGTTATTCCCATATACATGTACACAAGAAATAGTGGTTCAGCAAAACGTTCGATACCTATTTTCTGGTCCTCCTGTATCATTTAATAATCAATGAATTTGTTCACTGTTGATCTGTGTACAGTTGGGGAGGGAAGGGGGCAGAGGCAGTGACTGGTTCTAGGTATCCTTCAAATTAAACATTATCATGTCCTCTTTATCTTAATTGTTGTTGCACCTGCAAGAACTGGCAGTTGTTAAATATTGCAATTCTGAGGATCAAGCAAATCTTAATGAATGCATATCCTGTACTCAGATACACTTACCACGAAATAGTATGATAAATACAAAACATACTTTCTAATGCAGCTTCTGGATGTGTAACTGAACAGAGATTTCAAAAGATTGGATCTTTTGATCCTTCCAAGCTTGATAAATAAACCAAAATTAACGATTGTGGTTTTTAACTTACTCGTGACTGCACATTTGAAATAAAGTCTGATAACACAGTGCCAAGTAATTGTTATCAAATATGTTTGGGGTACGACGCTTGTTCTGAGGCAATGATTGGTAAATTGACTTTCGGCTTGTGAAAAGTGAGTTTTGACTGAATGATAACAATTGTACTTCTAAGGCAAATGGTTGTGGGTCAAATGCCGCAGAAAGGTCTTGGGCATATAACCCAGGCTGACTCTTCAGCGCGTTGGTGAGGAAATTTTAAAAGGCCTAAGGTGCCATCTTTCAGAAGAGACATTGAAACCAAGACCCTGTTTGTTCTCTCAGGTGGATAGGAAAAATCCTGTGACACTCCTTACAGAAGTTCAGGAAAAACTTTCTGGTATCCTGAGCAATATCCCTCAACCAGCACTGCACGAAAAATATTTATTTATCACTTTGTCAGAGTTTGCTAATGACTGTATTTGAAAATTATTGTGTTGACAATGAAGCACTTTGGGATGTTCTGAGATTGTGAAAGGTGTTTTATAATTGTGAACTCTTTCTTTGCCTCACCTGGCCAGGTTCATACAATGGACGTTCCAATTGTAGGCCAAACCTTCCCATTTCTCCACCTCTTGTTAGTCCCAAATTATCCTGTGGCACACATCCAATAATATATTGGCAATCTAATTGCTGAAATGTGATGCTGTTCTTATAGCACCACTACCTGGCTGAATCCTGTGCTTATAACAACAACTTGTATTTATGTCACACCTTTTAATGTTGGAAAATGCTGCAAAGCGCCTCACAGCGCCAGGGACCCGGTTTCGATTCAGACCTCGGGTGACTGTGTGGAGTTTGCATTCGCCCCGTGTCTGTCTGGGTTTCCTCCCACAGACCAAAGATGTGCAGGTTAGGTGAATTGGTTTGCTAAATTGCCCCTAAAAGTCAAAAGGGTAGATGGGGTTATGGGGATAGGATGGGAGAGTGCTCGATCGGAGGGTCGGTGCAAACTCGATGGGCCGAATAGCTATCTCCTGCACTGTAGGGATTCTATCCATGGGAGTGTTACCAGACAGCATTTGACCGTAAGCCACATAGAGATACTAGAACATGTGACTAAATATTTGTTCATAGCGGCAGTTTATAAGGAGCAACTTAAAAGAAGCATTGGAGGCAACGAGGTGCTGAAGGAGTTTAAGTTCAAAGTCTATGGCCTAAATGATTTAAGGCACGGACACCAATAGAGCAAAGGAAAATCGTGGATTAAAGATCAGCGCCAGAAAATGTTTTCTTTTCAAGTTTCTGCAATAGTACACAATATTTTATCCCCACAATAATAGCAAGTTATCATCAATACTTGGCGCATATTTTATCCCCACAATAATAGCAAGTTATCATCAATACTTGGCGCTCACTGCCTGCATGTTCCAGTGGTATCAGTACACTAACTGCATATCAACGTTGCCCAACTCGAATCCTCTCTTTGGAGGCCTGAGTAGAAATTTGAACTAACATGCACAGTATAGCTACAGCATAAATATCTGGAAGGATAATTCATTTTTCTGGGATTCAAATGTGTACTGCTAGTTAAATGTTTAAGATATTCTCCATGTTAGCCATGGCCCAGTTGATATTATGCTCACCACTGCAGGACTTGAGGAGAAAAATCTTAGTTACTGCTCCACTGCAGTTTGAGGTGCTGCCTTTCAGATGAGATATTAAACTGAGGGCCCCCTGAGGTGGGCGTAAAACCCTGGCATTGCTCGTGTCTTGGACAATATTCATCCCTCAGTCAACATGCCAAAATCAGATAGTCTAGTCATTATCATATTCCTTTTTGTGGGAACTTGCTGTGTGGGAATTGGCATTCCTACGTTACAGCACTGAACACACTTTTTAAAAAACTTTATTTGCTGTAGACATTGTACCAGCTGTAGGATGCACGGCAGGAACTCACTGAGGCTCCTTAGGCAGCACCTTCCATGGTCTTTTCATGGTCAATTAGGAATGGGCAACAAATACTGGCCCAGCCAGCGATTGCTATGTCCTTTAAATTAAGTTTTTAAAGATACGCCCACACAGAAAATGAGTAGTACTGCCAAATCTAGAGCCCCCGGTTTTCCAAAACCATACAGGCCAAGATAAAGCAGAAAAAGAAAGCTTGTGGTGGTCACAAAAGACTTAATACTGTAGAAAGCCTAGAGAAGTATAGAATTAACAGTTGAAGTACAAATGGAAATTGGGAAAGCAAAGAGGGATTGGAAAAGATATTGGCAGATAAAGTTAAAAACAATCCTACAATGCCTTACCAATACATTAAGAGCAAGGCAAGAACTAAGGAAAAGGTAGGGGCTATCAAGCATGTACATGGTAACTTGTGGATTTATTCAGAAGACAGAGACAGGCTTCTCAATGAGTACTTTGTCTCCACTAAGGAGAGAGTTGATGCAGACATTTTCATTAAAGAGGAGGAATATGAAATATTAGATGCAATAAACATAGTCCAAGGAAGTACCGGAGGCACTGGATTCCTTGAAGGTGGGTAAATCACCAGAGCCAGATGGATTGCATTCAAAGCTGTTGAAGGAAGCAAGAGAGGAAATAACAGATGCTCTGAGGACCATTTTCCAATCTTCACTAGATACAGGTGAGGTTCCAGAGGATTGGACGTCTGTGAATGTTGTACCATTATTTAAAAAGGTTGCGGGAAATAGGGCAGAAAGCTGCAGGCTGTTAAGTCTGCCTTGAGTGATGGGATTAAAATTAGTGGCTTTTTTTGGCTAGCATGCACACGGTGAGCTTGAATGGCCTCGTTCTGCACCATACTTTTCTGTGGTTCTATGACCATGTAAATCAGGCCCTTGTGTTTAAAAGGACCAATTGGGGATAAGTTCTTCCTCATGCTGCCACAAAGTGGGAATTTTTGATTCAGGGATCAGGAGAGAGGTATTTTCAAAAAATCAATTGCTTTGATTCCTTCGCAGCCGTGCACCAGTGACATGAAGGAAAAAAACTTGTTTGAGATACAATTAACACCAGATTGATGAAAGGTGCATGCTTTTGGAACATGCAAGGTTTTCCGAGTCATCTGTTTCAGCATTGCCAGTAGTTTGACATAGCAATCATCTACATCAAACAGAATGCTGTGTTTTGTTGGAATTGGGAGAAAAGTTCAACACCTACATTAGGTTCATCAGGGTAGACATGATTAATAGAATTCTGAAACAGAAGCGGTCTTCCGAAAGAGTACTTCTATTAATCATGTTCAAAGTCAAAACAATCCTATCTGAGGGTAAATGAACATTCGGAGCAAAGCAGGGCAAAACAAAAGCAAAATGACATAAAAACTGAAAATGTTGGATAAACTCAGCAGGTCTGGCAACACCTGTGGAAAGAGGAACAGCGTAGAATAAAAAACATTATCCAGTAATTTAATTCATTGCTGTGTCTAAGATTTTGCATGCGTAAATGACCAGTTACGACTACATTTCCAAAGTTCTTCATTGGTTGTGAAGTAGTTTTGGAAGTCTTAGGGACACAAGAGAGTTGAAATAAGTGCATGTGCATTTGTTCTATGTATGTTTTTGTAATAGTTTTAGCATCTGTCTTGGATGTGAGCTTCATTTAGTTGAATTGACCTGCATATCTTTCATTACCATTCTAAGAGGAATTCCGTTTAATTTTGGACATGAATCATTCGAAGTAAACTATTAACATTGAGGTAACAAATCTGGAAAGGGCAGAATGGAAGAATGACTTTGTGCCAGGGTTACATGAGCTGATCATTTATTCTATGATGGTCAAAACACATTTTGTTTTAATGACTTTGCAGGATGTGGGCAGCGCTGGCCAGGCCAGCATTTATTGTCCATCCCTAACTGCCCTTGAGAAGGTGGTGGTGATCTGCCTACTTGAACCGCTGCAGTCCCTGTGGTGTAAGTACAACCACGGTGCTGTTAGGGATGGAGGTCCAGGATTTTGATCCAACAATGGTGAAGGAACGGAGATACATTTCCAAGTCAGGATGATAAGTGACTTGGGGGGGAATTTCCACTTGGTGGTGTTCCCCATGTGTCTGCTGCACCTGTCCTTTAGGCGGTAGAGGTGATGGGTTTGGGAGGTGCTGCCTAAGGAGTCTTCAGTTCCTCCAATGTATCTTGTAGATAGTACCCATGGCTGCCTCAATTTACTGGGGATGGAGGGAGTGATTGTTTGTGGGAGGGGTGTTTGTGGAAGGGGATCTGTCAAACAGGGCTGCTGTGTCCTGGATGGTGTCGAGCATTTTGAGCGTTGTAGGAGCTGTATTCATCCAGGCAAGTGGACAGTATTCTATTACGCTCATGACTTGCCTTGTAGATAGTAGCCAGGCTTTGGGAAGTCAGGAGGTGAGTTACTCACTGCAGGATTACTCCGCTCTGGCCTGTTTTTGTAGCTATTATAGATGTTGATATGAGGGATTCCGTGATGGTAATGCCATTGAATGTCATGGGGGCGACGATTAGATTTTCTCTTATTGGAGATGGTCATTGCCTGGCACGTGTGTGGCACGAATGTTACTTGCTATTTGTCAGCCCAAGCCTGGATATTGTCCAGGCCTTTCTGCATTTGGACATGGACTGCTTCAGTATCTGAGGAGTTGTGAATGGTGCTGAGCATTGCATAATCATCAGCGAACATCCCCATTTCTGACTTTATGATGGAAGGAAGGTCATTGGTGAAGCAGCTGAAGATGGTTGGGCCTAGGACACTACCCTGAGGAACTCCTGCAGTGATGTCCTGTAACTGAGATGATTGAACTGGAACAACCACAACCATCTTCCTTTGTACAGGAATGACTCCAACAAGCAACGGATTTCCCCCCTGGTTCCCATTGACTCCAGTTTTGCTCGGGCTCCCTTGATGCTGCACTTGTTCTAATGTTGCCTTGATGTCATGGACGGTCACTCTTACATCACCTCTGGAATTTAGCTCTTTTGTTCATGTTTGAACCAAGGCTGCAAAGAGGTCATGGGCGAAGTGACCTCGGCAGAACCCAAACTGAGTGTCACTGAGCCGGTTATCGCTCTGCATCTGCTCCTGGATAAAACTGTTGATGATCTCTTCCATCACTTTACTGATGATTGAGAGTAGAAGAACTGGGGGTGGGGGGGGAGGAAAGAGAGAGAGCTGTAATTGGCCGGGTTATTGGTGCTGCTTCTTATGTATAAGACATACTGGACAATTTTCCACATTGCTGGGGAGATGCCAGTTTTGTCGTTGCAATGAAACTGCTTGGCCAGGTGCGCTGCAATTTCTGGAGCACAAGTCTTCAGGACTGTGCCAGAATATGGTTCATAGCCTTTGCAGTATCCAGTGCCTTCAACCGTTTCTTGATGTCACATGGAATGAATTGAATTGGCTGAATGATGCTGGGGACCTCCAGAAGAGGCCAAGTACCACTTCTGACTGAAGATTGTTGCAAATGCTTCTACCTTCTCTTTTGCTCTGATGTGCCGGGCTCTTTAATCATTGAGGATGGAGATATTTATGGAGCCGCCTCCTCCAGTTAATTGTTTACTGTCCACCACTATTCAAGACGGGATGTGGCAAGACTGCAGAGCTTAATTCTGATCCAGTGGTTGTGGAATCGCTTAGCTCTGTCTATTACTTACTGCTTATGCTGTTTGGCACACAAGTAGCCCTGTGTTGTAGCCTCACCAGCCTGACCCTGCGTTTTTAGGTATTTCTGGTAAGCCTGCCTGCATTCCTTATTGAACCAGAGTTGATCCCCTGGCTTAGTGGCAATGGTAGAGTATGGGGTACGCCGGGCCATGAGGTTACAGATTGTGGTTGAGTCCAATTCTGCCGCAGATGACCAACAGCAGCTCAAGGATGCCCAGCCTTGACTTGCTAGAGCTGCTCAAAGGCTGTCCAATTTAGCATGCTGATAGTGCCATGCAACATGATGGAGGGTATCCTCAATGGGAATTTGAGATTTTGTTGATGGCCACAGTTAAGTTGATGTTGCACTGGAAAAAGCATGGAAAAGGTTGCATAACATCCTAATTGGACATGATCTGAGAGTATTCCTTATTTAGCTGGTTTTAGGATCATCGGCCCTCATTATTTGGAAGAAATGTGTTTTATTCTTTGAAACTTTCCCTTCCGACGTTTTATTATTTAAGTTACAATTGCAAAATTGAGTGGCGGAAATTAAAATGGAGAATGTTCTATAATGGGCAGACAATACATAGAATTTGCAGTGCAGAAGGAGGCCATTCAGCCCATCAAGTCTGCACCGGCCCTTGGAAAGAGCACCCTACCTAAGACCACACCTCCACCCTATACCCCATAACTCAGTAACCCCACCTAACCTTTTGGACTCTATAAGGGACAATTTCTGCTCTGCTGGTTTACTACCCAAAGAGTGAAATTACCTCCAATATGAATTATAATATTGAAGGTATTTGACTGGGCAAAACAACTCATGAACTCGAACAGTTTTCACCATCTAGAACTATTGGTCCCTTTGACAGCAGCCCCTTGTGCATTCCCCTTCCATTATCACATCACGAGACACTCTGCTTCGACAGTCTAAGCACCACACTCTGGAATCTTCTCCCTCAGTCCCCGCAATTCCTTACTTCCTATTCCTCTTTAAACCCCCCCCCCGACCAAGCTTTCTGTCACCCTTTTTAGAATGTTCTTTGTTTATTACACCTCTCCTATGTCATGTTGTTTTTCTAACATAAAGTGATGTATAAATGGCCTGTGAAAAGATTGTGGAGAAATGCGTCAATAGAAGGCAGTTGGGCTGTTGAAGTATTGAGAAATAATTTTGGAAACGTTAATGGCGGTCAGTAGAAATAGTTACGATAGTTAGTTTAGTTATTTTATAGTTGAACCTTGTTTTAAGTCATGGTCATCCTCTGTGCTGTAACCATGGTGTGATTCTAACTATACCATAGATAATTAGATCAATATCAAGAGAACATATGCCAGTTTGTCAGAACCGATTGGAAAATAGACAGATTCTTTTAAACTGTCCTGACCTATTTCTCTCGCTACTATCATCCTTGGCTGTTGACCAATTTGGATATTGATGGACAAGAGCTATCTGGCTATCGCTGCCTCACAAACTTTAGTGGCAGTTTTTTCCAGCACTTGACAAGATTTTCAAACTGCTAACAGGATTGTCAAGACGGAGGTGAAAAACAACTCGAGGCATTGAACTGAAGATACGATATGGGGTCTACCTGACCTTGAGGCTGTGAAATCAAGCCATAATTTTGAAGGAGATAAGTAAGGAGTCAACTTGTTCTATCCACAGTTCAAATTATTAGAACAGTGGAGAAACTGGTGACATTTAAAAGTGTCTGAGACGCATTGATGGAAGCAATCTAGTGAATGTGAAACACCAGAGTGCTATTGAGCTATTGGTTTTGATAAGATAGTGGGGAAAATTGACTTCTGGCCCATTTAGGATGATGAAATGAGTATCTACCATACAGTTTGACAACTGGCCTGTGTGCTGAATGACCTTCTCTCTATATTGTCTGATATTCTGTATTCTCTGATCCTTCTTTAAAAGTTCAGGAGTTGCAATACAGAGGTTTAAAATTGAAGAAATAAAAAGTAGCTTGCAACCAATTTAATAAGCAAGTTAGTAAACATTGAAAAATGCACAATGCAAATAATTTGGGCAGTTCAATCCCTCAATCCATCGTGATTTGTTTGTTAATTCCAATCCCGGCTACTGCGTTTTCTCTCATTAGGTATCCAGCCAAATGTCAGCCTTATTTTGAGTTGCTGCTTTCAGATGTACGTTTGCCATCATTTGGTTTTGTGCCCTTAAACAGATTGTTTGCCGTGTGATGTACATAAATTCTTCATGTACGCAAGTGCTCTGACTTGTATGTTCCTGGATCTGTGTGCAACTTCCATAATTTTACAAATTTCATTTTTTCAATACTTATTCATGGCTTCAAATCCGTCAGAATTGGAAAGTTTGGCCTAAAGCATCTTGTGGATTACGAGTTTTCAAATAATCGAATGAATAGCTTATTTTTAACCAACACCAATCTCAGCTTTTGAAATAATTTTGCATTGGATCCGGAATCCCTTCATTTCGTTAAAAGCTGATAGTGTTTTTTGTGAATAAGGTACAAACTCTGTTATCATTGCTGATTATTTTGTTTTAATCAACAATTTCCATGACACAATTTAATTTGGGGTTGTGAGCTAAAAGCACTGCAGTTTTACAGGTTTACATTGATTTTAATGATGGAGATAAAATCAAAATGTGTTTCATAGAACATAGAACATACAGTGCAGACGGATGCCATTCGGCCCACTTAAGCGCCCACTTCCACCCTATCCCCGTAACTCAATAACCCCTCCTAACCTTTTTTGAACACTAAGGGCAATTTATCATGGCCAATCCACCTAACCTGCATGTCTTTGAACTGTGGGAGGAAACCTGAGCACCCGGAGGAAACCCACACAGACACGGCTAGAACGTGCAGACTCCGCACTGACAGTGACCCAGCGGGGAATCGAACCTGGGACCCTGGCGCTGTGAAGCCACAGTTCTAGCCACTTGTGCTACCGTGCTGCCCCGAGTCCTTCCTTTGTAGTTCCTTCCTAGTTACTATTGTTAAAAAAATTTTAATTGCTCCAAACTGAAAAGTAACCTATGGAAATAAAGACATAGTGTGGGCGGAATTTTCACAGAAATAACCAAGTGTCATTTTGGGCACGGAAATCGGTGCGAAACACACCGGCTGTTCCGGCGCGATTCCAATCGCAATCCTCCCCCCTGATCATTTTTTGGGAGGGGGTATGATTTGCACTGACATTAACATTGAGATGGGTGCGGCTTAAATACTCCAGCATGTCCGGCGATCTCAGAACAATACTGCAGTCCCCCCCTCCCAGTCACCGGCATCAGGCGCTCGATCGCCAATTTCAGACCCCCCCCCACCCCCGCCAAAATCATCGCCATTACCCCCTCCGTCCAATCATGAACGTCAGACAGCACTGCTAATCGCCGGTAAAGTGCGACCCCCCCCCCCCCCACCCCTCCAGGTGTCGCCAAACTCCTCTTCTCCTCATGCCCCATCCCCTGTCAGGTCCAGCCCCCGTCAGGTCCGCTCCTTGGCACTGTCTCTTAGCAATTAGCTGCCAGGGAACTGCTCTGCCATGTCGCTAGCCACCCAGGACTTACAATGGCCTCCAAGCCCTCATGTGGTCATCACATCTGGTCTCTGTTTGTGGAGACTAGTTTTGATTCACAGCGGTATTGCATTGCACCAGCAGTTGGGAGTAATACAGGAGCTGGGAGAATCTAGTTTGAAACAGATCTTTCATATTTAAATTAAGATTAAAATATGCTAAGGGCATGAACCAGATTACGTCTGCTGGGAGGGCCCGGGAACATTGCGAACTGCTTCGTGCCTGATGCAAATCCCGTTACAGGGCTCTCACGATATTTTTCCGAGATAGTGGGATTTGCGTCATCGCCAGAAAATCGTCCCCGTGTGGTTTGAACTGTGATCTCTTAGAATATTAGGAATGTTGTGGCTTTTGGAGAGTCGTGGGGAGCAAATAGAATTGTATGAGTATTATTAGGCATTAATTTGTGAATTGGCAACCCAAAATGATGACAGAGTGCTCCACATTTCCATATTTATGTAAATATTTAGAGAACTTCTTGCATTTTGTGTATCGCATTTTCCTTGTGAGATGATGTATTGTCTCATCAAACTGCGACTTAAGCTATTATTGAATGAACCATTGGAGTTCTATCCCTTGGTAAATATCCATTGAACTTCTATTAGCTTTTTTTAATTGTGTAGCCAACTGACGTTTGGTTCTTACATTTAGTTAGCATTGTGCAACCATAAATGTTATATTCATTTGTGAATTCAAGTCGTGACAGCTTAGATGTGGATCAACGTGATGCACCTTTCTTATACTAGGTTACATCGTAATTCATTCTCAAATCGAATGGTTTAAAGTTGGTTTATGAAGCATTTTCACTTGCTGCAGTGATTGAAGCAGAGAGCTTGTCAACTTTCAAGAACGGGTTGCATTTGTAGTTGCAGGACAGAGGAATATAGGAACAGGGTAGGTACATGGGATTAGGACGATTATTAGTGAAGAATAAATGCCAATGCACACAGTTTTAATTGAGCAGCCATGCTGTAATTTCTGAGTATTTCTATGATAAATGGACCTGGGAATAGAAATAATATCCTGGTCCCCAACCTTATTGCAACTGGGGACAGAGCCATTGTAAATTGGTCCATCGGCCTAATTTGGATGATACAGGTGACCTGAAAGTGCTGTTTGTGACCCCAGAGGCAGTCCACCAGTCACCGGGGAGGCAGCAAGATCAGCCGGTTTGTTTGCCTGCCAACATCCTCGGGAGTTTTGGGGGATGCTGTGGGAAGGAAATGAAGAAAGGGCAGCAAGCTGTTGCTGGCTGTGACACACTTAGCATAGAGCCCAAAGACCTGCTTCTCCCAACTCGATAATAAGTTAAAATCTTAATTATATTTTCAAGTTGCAGCCACTTTAGGGTCTACTGGTTTGGCTCCTAAGCATTTTTGTTGAAACAAAACTCCCAATAGTATGCATAGCATCTTTATGCAGTCCAATTTCTCAAAGGGGCCTGAAAACGGATGTAGGTCCCTGACTTACAAATAAATAGATATCATGCTGATTTCAGACTCAAACGATGGATTTCCGTATAACAGGCTCAGTTCAATCCAGTTTCTAGATTATATGGATCTGCGATGCATAATTGGAATCTGCTAAATCAGAGTCGGCCTCACAGCTCCAGGGACCCGGGTTCAATTCCGGCCTCGGGTGACCGTGTGGAGTTCGAACTTTCTCCCCGTGTCTGCGTGGGTTTCCTCTGGGTGCTCCAGTTTCCTCCCGCAGAAGTGCGGGTTAGATGGATTGGCTATACTAAATTGCCCCTTAGTGTCCAAAACATTAGTGGGGTTACTGGGTTACGGGGATAGGGTAGAGGCATGGGCTTAAATAGAGTGCTCTTTCCAAGGGCCGGTGCCGACTCGATGGGCCAAATGGCCTCCTGCAGTGTAGGGATTCTATAATTCTATGATTCTTTACAATGTACATACTTACCTTAATCCATCTATAATATATAATATTTGACACAAGTAGGCTTAGATTAACACTGCAATGAAGTTACTGTGAAAAGCCCCGAATCACCACATTCCAGTGCCTGTTCGGGTACACAGAGAGAGCATTCAGAATGTCCATTTAATGTTGGGCAAACACAAGTTTTTAATATAAAAATTGTAAACATCTTTCTCAAGGGTACAAAAACTGTCCTCATTGGAAAACCATTCTCTACATTTATTCATTGTTTGGAAGAGAGCTTTCCAAGTAAAGGCAAATCATGAGTAAACACAAGAGTGATCTAGGATCTTTAGCATCACAAGTAGTTGTGATGAATTCTGTATTGTTTTACACAGGCATCCCAGTGTGTCATGTTCTCTAATTCAAGACATTGTGAGAACCTGAATAATTGTCACTGCTCGGTGATTCTGTGCATTTTCTCTGAAAACTGAGTTAATTCTCTTTTATTGTTAATTTATATAAATATACGAAAATATGCCAACAAACAGTTTAATTAAACATATCCCAAAAACATTTACTTATTCTTTATTTGTCACAAAAGATTAGTTTGTTGAAGATTTAATTGATCAGCAGAAGTAATGCGAGTCTAGTCAGAACATTGATTCCATTGTAGGTTGATAAAGTTAAATAACATTGTGCCAGTTTTTTAAAACATCTGTTTATTGAAAACTATTTCATTTATAACAATACAGCAATATAAATGGATGGTATAAGTTATGATACAAAAGGAACAGTTAAGAATACATTCAAACCTAACCCCCCCCCCCACAATAATTAACTAAACCCCTCCCCAGCAACTGACAGCAGCTCCCTCTTTTTAAAAAAAGGAAATGAATGGCTTGCCATCTGAAGTAGAAGCCCTGCACTAACCCCCTAATGGTGTACTTGACCTTCTCCAAATATAAAAATCCCGAGGCACTGGGTGGAGAAGGAGACCTCCACCCAAGCACTCACCTCCGGGCTATTAACGAGGCAAAGACGAGGACATCCACCTTCACCCCCATCTGCAGCACCAGTGAGTCAGGTACCCCGCAAATGGTCACCAAAGGACAAGGCTCCAGTTCAACATTAAAAATCTCTGACAAAAGGAGACCCCAAAACATAACAACTTGGTACACGGCCAGAACATGAGTATGATTAGCTGGCCCCCGAGAACACCGCTTGCAACACCGCTTGCAACTGGCATCCACCCCCGAAAAAAAGTCCACTCATCCTCGCCTTGGTCAGATGAGCCTTGTGCACCACCTTGAACTGGATCAAACTGAGCCGAGCACAGAAGGATGTGGAGTTTACCCTGTTGTATCCCGCAGAGTGTTGCGAGCCAGGTAGATCCCAAAAGCAGGGTCTCCCGGCTTTTATCGGCCATGCTGTGCCATGACGAACTGCTTTTCCTGTGCAGCGTGACCATTGGATATCGCCCTATATTTAATGGAAGGCAGTACTGAAATCAAACACATAGAATAGCACCATTGGCTGCTTGATTCCTGTAAAAGAAAATTCATAGAATGTAAGGGTCACTGACAAGGCCAACATTTGTTGCCCATCTGTAGGATGGTGTGTGACTTGGGAGGGGAATTTGCAGGTCCCACTACGTATTGGGGTGCTTTCTGGGATGGCGGGACTGTCATATGAGACCGTTAGGATTATGTTCATTGGAGTTTAGAAGAGTGAGAGGGGATTTCATAGAAACTTAAATATTCTAACAGGATTCGTTGGGAGATTCGGAAAGAATGTTCTCAATGGTGGGGGAGTCAAGAACTAGGGGTTATAGATGGAGGATAAAGGGTAACTCTTTTAGGATTGAGGTGAGGAGAAATTTCTTCATCCAGAGAATGGTTGGACTGTGGAATTCACTACCACAGAGGCCAAAGCGTATTATTTCAAGAAGGAATTGGATATAGCACTTGGGGCTAAAGGAATATGGGGGTGAAGGTGGGATCAGGATACTGAACTTGATGATCAACCATGATAATGAATGGAGGAGGAGGCTCAATGGGCTGAATGGCCTCCTGCTTCTGTTTTCTATGTATCTTCCACCCTTGTCCTTTTAGGTTTGAAAGGTGGTGTCAAAGGAGGCATGATCAGTTGCTGCACTGCATCTTGTATATAGTACACCTATCTGCCACTATGTGCCTGTGATCGAGGGAGTGAGTCAAGCGGGCTGCTTTCCCCTGAAGAATGTCAATCTCCTTGAGTATTGTTGGAGCTGCACTCTTCCAAGCAATTGGGGAGTATACCATCACATACCTGACTATGCCTTGTAATTGATGAACAGGCTTTGGACGATCCAGAGCTGAGTTACTTTTTGCAGAATTCCCAGTCTTTGACCTGCTATCGTCACAGTGTTTATATGGCAGATCCAGTTAAGTTTTTGGTCGGTGTTAACCTACAGGATATGTATATGCAAATTATGAGATGTTATTTTGCTATTTTGTAATATAAATATTACTCTTTTTGTCTTGCCGAGTGGTGTTGAATTCTGATGAGAAATAGTCAAAAGTCTTCCAGATGTTGATAAAATGTTTATTGAGTATTATACAATAAACTAGTGAGTTCTTTCACTTCAATGCTAAACTAGTAAAACAAATAAGTAAGTTGATATAAAATTAACAATTAACAATTATAATAATACACTGCACTCTGATCCGATCACATCTTCGCTCTAGCTGTTCTCAACACACACTCCTTAAGAAAAGAGTGGGAAATTCCTTTTTTAGGTCCCGTTCGTGTTGCCATCTAGTGATCATCTGTCTCTCCTGACTTGACATTACTTGAACTTGTATTAACACATACAGAGATCACTACATGAGCTAACATCTATTCTACGCCGTGGCTGATCACAGCATACTGCATAGCACTGTCAAACTGTAGTCAGCTTTTTTCAGGCATTCAACGGACAAGCCAGCGGCCTTCAAGGAGGCTGCCACTCAAAGTAACCTTTTTAGGTTTTTCTGTATATGTTTCACTTTGTTGTTTGTAAAATCATTATCCTCTGATTGAACCTTTAACATTTTTCTGTTCACATTGCTGTTTAAAACATTTAATTCTGAGTGTTTTAACCTGTTTACAAGTACTTGAGAAGAAGAATGCCATTTAAATTGAAATTTTTGACTTTTTAATACATTTTACATGACTTTCTCCTTGTGCAAAGCTATCAAACTTTGCAAAGGCTTTTCAGGATACCTGTGTTTGGGAGAGCAAGGTGCATGACACTCTGGTGCCAAAGTGCAATACCCCAATGTTGCATTTCATTGGCTATTTATTTTAAACCTTCATCTGTAATTATGTTAATATCACACATTCATGTGTGCAACATGAATAAAGTTCTCTGCAGTTTTGTAATGCCATCTGCTTCAAACTAGTGGGTGAAAGGCCATTATACTTAAGTTGTTCATTTCTTTTGTAAACGTTAAAGCACTTAACTGTATTTTTATCTTTATTTGCAGGGATTACAAAAGTAACTAGGGATTGTAATCTCTTCACAACTTTGCAGTTATTACTGTCAATGGTTCTCTGGAAGATTGAAAAATAGTCTTTAGAAAAACTCAAAAGAGAATATTAAATCTGGAATGACCAGGGCAATGATGTTAAGGCTGTTGGACTACTTCAGAGTCATGAAGCAATTGCTGAAATAGGCAACTGAGCAAGTTATTTCTCGCAGCTAAAATGCATTTCGGTCATCTAAAAGGCTGACTGATGATCCATCACGAGTGTGTAACAGTCCTTCCTGTTTATTTCCTTTGCTCCCATTTCTTTTATTTCATTATTTTGGCCCACGGACCATGATTGGGATGTGCCTTTAAGCAGAAGATTCAAAGTTACAACAGCCTGCTTGCCAGGACATTGTGTTCCCAGGTTTAGTATTTTATACAGAAGAAGCCAAGCTCCTCGGTACCAAGTGAATATTAGGAACTAGCTTTGGAGAGAGTCATTCAGTTGGTTAACTGGTAACCGGTGGGTTGGCCAGGTACAGTGTTCTGTCTGACAACGGTCAGCGATTGGTTCCTGCATGATGCTTTCTGTGGGAACTTAGCAGAAAAGTTGAGACTTAGGACGTAAAAGGATCTCTCTCTCTCTCTCTCTCTCTCTCTCTCTCGTTGAAATGGAGTAACAGCTCAATTGTTCTGAAAGCAGTGAGTGCCTGGCACATCCTTCTGCTGAGTCTGAAGCGTAAGTAGACAACCTTGCGAGAGAAAATCATCTCAAGCCTAGAAGGGTGTAGTACCAAAACAAAAGCCTGAACTTCAGAAAGACATTGACTGGCAGTAATCCCAGTGTATCAGAGCTGCTTATCCTTTTATTTTTATTTAATTTTCTTTCTCTTTCCACCCTTTCCTGGGTGTGTGTGTAGAGAGTGGGGTGAGTTAGGAAGGGGGCTTGTGAAAGGGGTAGTAGTTAGTCTGTTATGTTTTCTGTCCATTTAATTATAATACTGTACATAATAAAAGGTTACCTGTGTTTTAAAGTTACAAACCTGGTGACTGGTGATTTATTGGGCTCAACCAAGGATCTTGGAAAATGAAATGAAAATCGCTTATTGTCACGAGTAGGCTTCAATGAAGTTACTGTGAAAAGCCCCTAGTCGCCACATTACGGCGCCTGTCCGGGGAGGCTGGCACGGGAATCGAACCATGCTGCTGGCCTGCTTGGTCTGCTTTAAAAGCCAACGATTTAGCCCAGTGAGCTAAACCAGCCCATTTCTTTGGTGTTTGAAATAAAATCTAATTACACCTGTGTTGCGACTCTGGGTCAAGAGGGGCTGGAATTGACTGCGCACTAGCCCAGGGTGGCATAACAAGTGAACAAGGGCAATAGCCATATTGGTACATTGAAGTTAGTTGTACAGCTTGGTCAGTTATTGAGTCAAATGGGGTATCTGATGTCTGGTGTGTGCTTTCTTAGCTGATTTCAGCTGGGGGAGTATTGGTGGTACTGTAATTGTTCACATTCCTCGGTTGGGTGGCGAACAGACAGCCCAGGCTCCCTCTTCTGATCTGTCTCCATAACCCATCCTGGAAAATTGTGGGTGAAGGCAACGTTTTGCTAAGCTGTGGCGACCTCTGTGGATTTAGAGGTAGCATGGTGGCACAATGGTTAGCACTGCTGCATCACGCTGGCAGGGTCCCAAGTTCAATTCCGGCCTCGGGTGACTGTGTGGAGTTTGAATGTTCTCCCCGTGCCTGCGTGGGGGGCTTCCTCTGGGTGCTCTGAATTCCTCCCACAGTCCAAAGATGTGCAGGTTAGGTGGATTGACCATGTTAAATGGTCCCTTCGTGCTCAAAGGTTAGGTGGAGTTACGGGTTTATGGGGGAGTAGGCCTAGGAAGGGTGCTCTTTCAGAGAGTTAGTGCAGGGTCGATGGGCCAAATGGCCTCCTCTGCACAGTAGGGATTCTATGATAGACTCACTGTGTTGGCTCATAGTAAAGGATGGTCAGTTTGAAGGAAATGCCAAATGCTTTCTGGTATTTGAGAAATCACTGTCAAAGTAAATTTGATTTCAACCTTTATTTAAAACACTTGCAAGAAAAACTTTGTTTTAAATAAAGATCAAAATCAAGACAGTAAATTATTTTGCACAGTACAACTGAATGTGACAAGCGCGGAGCTTTGATCTTATCCATTAATTTTGGGAATGCTTCACTGTCAGTAGCTAAAGCCATATCTATAAAGATGCAATATAAATGTAACTTGTTCTTGTTCTAATTAAAGTTCAAACACTTTTTCTGGGTTTCTTTTATTAAAACCATCAACTGCAAATTTGCTCCTCTGATTAGAAAATAGCCCTTTTTAAAGTTTAAAAATAGCTCAGCAGGTTCTGTATCAAAGGAAATATAAATTAAGGTTTTTTGTACACTTTGTCGAAATGCGTTGTCAGTCTTTTGAACGAGAAGGCACCGTTGCCCTTTTAAAAGTTCATTCATCGAAGTGATGTCCTATTTATGAAACTTAAATTGATGGATTGCATTGGGAAGGATTTAGGTTTGGAGAATAACTTAAGTGCAAATATGGGCTAATTGGCAGCTCCACAGCCAGGGTCCTACCAAAAACGTACATATGAACCTGAATATATTGTTGTATTGTGCTTCAAACAGCCGACCATTACCAATTGTTTAAAGTTCTGTTGCACTGTGATCTATTCAGCTGAAATGTCTGTTTTGGTTTGAAATCCATGAGAAACGTTTTAATTAAATCATGCTTCCATTTTCAGAATGGTGCATATATTGATGCAGTATTTTCCTAATGAAGGAACTTGTCACATACAGTAGTGAATAATCATGCCTTTTTCATTAATTTGAACCATTTACGAGAAGAGCAGAATGGCCATTATGTCTCATCTTTTTATTCTGCGTGGCAGAGGGCGAAAGGGCACTTAGGGATGGGCAACAAAAATAAACTCTGATATAGATATATAGTATGCACAGTGTACACAAGTGAAGTGAAAAATATTCCCTGTTCCTTGTTCTATTTCGGTCTTTCCACATGCAGCCTCTGTTTGATTCCTTTGCGGTTTCTTCTCAGCCAAGAACATTCCACAGCCATGTGACCGTGCTGATACTCAGCTTCACTGGTCCTATCCATTACAGTCTTCCAATTGTATCATGCTATGTTCCTGTCACATTGTTTCTTCACTTTAAACTGAAGGTACACAAGATAAAATAGCAATGTGTCTGAATGGAGCTCTGCACAGCCATAAACCTAGCAAGCTGAATTTGTTGGAGGGATTATTTTCTACATTGCATTCATTATAATCTTCGCAGGCGATAGGAATATCCAAGAGGGTGACCTACAACAAAGGGAAATAATTTCCTCGGGAACAATTATGTTGTTCCCCACTTATGGCCCTTGCTTTGGAAGAAAGTGTTACATCATTAGGCAATGCCATGTGTATTGCAACATCTGTTTTGTAACTGGTTTCTGTTGTGCCTAGTTTAGCAGCTAATTTTACATAGTGTCATGTAATTTCAGAGACTTGCCAAGTAAAATAATGGCCTTTTAAATGTGCTCACATGATTAAAAAAAACAAGAGTGCAGGAAAATTAGGCAGCAGCCTAGTCTCGTGAATTAGTTGCTCTGTTATGCTGATTGTAATTAAATACATTGGACATCATTCATTATTTCGTTCAGCCCCCACACAAAATACTTAAAACTCATCGTTGTACTGCATTAATATTAATGGTGGGTTTTAATGAGATCCACTGTAACTTGAACTGCATCTAAGCTCTCAAGTGATGATTTGCTGCTATCTTGAAATTTCTTAGTAGTCATTAAATATTAAATACACAGGTCCAGATCCAACCAGATACAGCAGTGAATCACAAAACTAGTATATCATCTCATGATTTTATAGCATTAAGATAGAATAGTAAATACGGATGACCTACCTCAGATGACATAATTCATACCATTCTTTATTTATAATCATCCTGACCCATTGTGCATCCTTACGCAACAGTGCACTCCTCCAATGTTGCAGGTTACATGTGTGCTTTATTGATCTCCCTGACACCTTGGATATTGTCGTTTGCACCTGCCCTTAAAACTGGAAATTCTCCAGTAGAAATTTCTCCCACAAAAAGGTTGTGTGCATTTGTTATATATTTGTTGTTGCTGCAAAGAGAAAAATAAATGGAGGTGCCATGCTTTAAGTTTGTAAAGACAGTGTAGAGTTTATTAAGCGATGTTGCTTCTCCAGGGTAAGATGGTGAACTGCCCCAAAGCCCGCAAAGCGTTCCGCCAATGTCACTGCATAGCACGTGACAATTCACCAGCCAATAGTGTTACTTAAATACATAACACCCTTCCCGCTTTACTCCTTTAGTGCCAAAGACACTTAAACAACAGATTCAACACAGTATTCATTACATTGCATTATCATGTTATTAATACGTATATATCAGTAAGAAAGTCTCTTTGGCGGACCTCTGTCTCGTTTAGGTAATATCCAATGTTCAGGAATTTGGCTCTTTGCTATCATTGGAGTACCTTTCTGTTCACTTGTTAGTTACTTATGAAACGAACTCAGCATCTGTATGTTGGCACTGGCGATTCTGCAGCGAAGGATTCGATCATTACTGCAGTAGTGGATTTGAGTTCTGTCGCATCACTGTCCGTGTACTCCGATGTGAATATTTCTGGTGAAGACTGTGCTTTCACTTCGTGAAGCTAATAACTGGTCAGCGTGCTGGTGCCAAACTTGTTCATGATCTGTTTGAACTGTGTAGGATACTGGACCTGTTTTGTCTGGTGGCTGAAGTCCATTTTCCACTCGTGGCACAATTTCAAGCTAAAACCCATTTATTACAGTTAAAAGCTCTTCCAACCTTTAGTAATTCTCAGAAGACCCATGAGGATGACCCAATTGATCTCCCCCTGGGGATCATGTAATATATAGAAACGTACATTGAAAATAGAAGCAAGAGGAGATCATTCGGCCCTTTAAGCCTGCTCCACCGTTCACTATGATCATGGCTGATAATACGAGCTGCCCGTCAGATGGGGCACTCAACCTTTAGAAGCTAGCCCGGTCTGGAACCGGCATGATCGGTAGTACCGGTTGAGATTCATGTGCTGTACGCCGCATTGCAACCTTTTCTTTTGATTATAAATAAACCTCCATTTGAATCACCTTCTTGGATCTGCTGAGCATTTAAATAATAATTTTGTGTTCGATGCTGTCTCCTGACAATTTCCAAAGTTGTAGATAGTGTGAAGAGATCGCATTGCATTCTCAATTTCCTCTTGATTAACAGCATCACCACTGAACTTTGCCTGGCTGAGTGCACAAAATTTCAATATGACATTAGAAAGTTGTTAACACATTTTCTTTTAAATGCATTTTATTATAAACATGTATCAAACGGGTTACAGCAAATAAACACCCCAGGAAATATACTTCCCAGCAATCAACTATACAGTCTGTACAAATGTTTTCCCTTTTTCACCCTCTTTCCCCCCCCCCCGCGACGGACAGCTCCTTCAACACGGTCACAAACATCGCCCACCTTTTCTCAAACCCCCCTGCAGAGCCCCTTAACCCATGCCTTATCTTCTCCAACTGCAGGAAATCGTACAGGTCACCTAACCAAGCCGCTACCTCAGTGGCAATGCTGACCGCCACTCCAGTAAAATTCGCCGCCGTGCAATCAGAGAAGGCGAAGGCCACAATATCGCCTTCCTCCTGTCCATGAGCTCCGGCTTCTCTGAAACCCCAAATATCGTCACCCAAGGGTCCGGGTCCACTTCCTCCTCCACTATCCTGGCTAAGACATTCCCGCCCAGAATCTTTACAATTTTTTGGAACCCCAAGTTGTTAACACCTAGGTAAAGAACCTTAATCTCTCTATACCTTTACTCCATGTTTGAGCGATTGCACAAAGCGATCGGCCAACCTGTTGGTTGATGAGTGATATGGACAGATTTAATATGGCGGATGTCAATCCCCTTCAAGTAATCTTGGAACACTGTTGATGTAAATTGAGTCCCCTTATTACTCATAAGTTGCTCTGACTTTCTGAACACCTCATCTGGTCTCTCAGTTGTCTGTTTGGTTGTCATTGGACGTCATGATTGCGACTTCTGGCCATTTTGAGTGTGCGACAACCATCACTAGGAATATATCCCCCTCAGTTGGGCTAGCATAGTCAACATGAATTCTCTGCAATGACTGTGTAGGCCATTCCCACGATGCAAAGGTTTCAGGAGTAGGGTATTGCTCAATATAGCGTAGAATTAGTGTAACCCCACTTTCTTCTCAACTTGGGCATCTAATCCTGGCCAACAGAAGTAGCTGCATGCCAACTCCTTCATCCTAAAAAAACCAGGATATCGCCATGTAGGTGTTCGTAGAAACGGCAGAATGATCACTCGAATACCCCACAGCCGAACTCCACTCTGAACTGTGAACTCAAGACATCCAGTGATGTCGGGCTTGAGGTCTGGATTCCTTCAGTGCACATTTGTTAAAGTGCCTTTTTGGATCATATCCATAACCTTCCCCATCACTGGATCGATTCTTGTCCACCTTTGTACTTGAGATGGAGTTATCAGTACGTTTTCAACATGAGAGAGAAAACTTTATAAAATTTATGTTTGACTTCATGATCCTGTTTGACTTGTACTGGCAGTCTAGATGAAGTGTTTTCATTTGCATACTTTTCTGACTTACGATATTGGATGTCATAATCGTATAGTGACAAGATCAAAGACCATCTTTGCAATCGACTAGTTGCTAAATAAGGAATACACTTATAGGGCCCAAAGATTGTAGTTAAAGGACAATGGTCAGTCAAAAGTGTAAAATACCGTTCATAAAGGTAATGGTGGAACCTTCTTATGCCAAAAATGATGCTCAAAGCTTGTATTTCTAGCTGGGCATAGCTCGACGGTGCTAGTTAATGTTCTGGAGGCAAATGCTTTTGGTTGCTCCTCTCCTGGGGGCATTATGTGCGAGACAATGGTGCCAACCCCATGGGTTGCAAGCAATCTGTAACCTCAGCTTTGTTGCAGACCAATAACTCCGACTTCTTAAAAACTTCTTAGACATTTTGATGATAATTTTCGCTTTCTTTGGTCCAATGCCAAGCTTGTTTGACACAAAGCAAAGTGTGTAACGGATTCAGCCTCATTGCTGAGATAGGAATGAATATGCCATAATAATTCAGCAAACCTAAAATGACCTCAATTGCATCACATTTTGTGGACATGGAGCTTCTAGGATCTCAGCCATCTTCGTTGGTTCTTTATGTAAACCGTCTTTATTAATGATACAATTGAAATAATTGATAGAAGACATAAATTCACACTTTCTTGACTCTAAGATTGCAATTTTGCAAATGTGCAAAAATAGCTTCCAAATTCCTTGCATGTTCTTAATCATTCAAACCTGTAATAAGAATGTCATTTAGGTGACTTTGCATACCAGATAGTCGACTCAGAATGTGAGCCATGTATATATACTTAATAGAGATTATTTACATTTACATTTTTTTTAAATGAAAGTCTCCGCTAATTAAAGGTACCCTCGTGTCACTATAGTAAGTAAGGGTTGCCACTCTGCAGCCACATTCATCAGTAGATATGCTTGAGAAAGATCTATTTCGCTACATCTCTGGACCCTTGAGAGTTCAGCGAATAAATCTTCGATAAACAATAGAGGACAATGGTCAGCACACAACACAGGGCGGCATGGTAGCACAGTGGTTAGCATTGTTGCTTCGAGCATCAGGGTCCCAGGTTCGATTCCTGGCTTGGGTCACTGACTGTGTGACATCTGCAGGTTCTCCCTGTGTCTGCGTGGGTTTCCTCCACGTGCTCCGGTTTCCTCCTACAATTCCCAAAAGATGTGCTGTTAGGTAATTTGGAAATTCAGAATTCTTCCTCGTGTATCTGAACAGGTGCTGGAGTTGCTGACTGGGGGATTTTCGTAGTAACTTCATTGCAGTGTTAATGTAAGCCTACTTGTGACAATAATAAAGATTATATACTGGGTTTTGAAATCCCCACATTTTGTTACTGAACCATCCCTCTTCAGCACAGGATCGATGGGTGTTGCCCAATCACTAGTGGCACCAGGCTCAATGACTCCTGTCTCAATTATCCTTTCAAATTCTTCCATGTTTGGCAAGATGGCATAGGGTACAGTATGTTCTTTAAGATGCTTAGGCACACTGTCTGCCTTGATCTTGAGTTTCACTTCCACTCCAGTCCTGGATCCAAGTGACTCTTTAAATACCTAAACGTATTTCTTCAGAGGTGTTTGTAGATCATTCATAGAATCACTGAGTTGGTTCACGACAATCCAGTTGAACTTTGTCTTCCTCAACCACGATCTACCAAACAATGTTGTAAAGTTTCCTTGAACAATGTGGAGAGGCAACTCTGCCTTTTGACTGTTAATTTCCTCATTCACCTTGATGCATCCCTTCAGTGGCATGATTTCTTTGGTGTATGTCCTCAGGACAACATCTGATGGTTGTAACGGTAGATGTTTTAGTTTCTGACTGTATATGGTCTTGGGAATGAGTGGTACCGCAGTGCCCACATCCACTTCCATGTCAGGTATTTCCAAAAAGTTTTGGATAACTTCAAAAGCGTTGCTGATCTCCTTTAACTGATAATATACCAAGCTTGAATTCTTTAAGATGACTTGACACATGTCCCCTAGTAAGTATTTAATTCCTCCATTTAACTGATGAACTCGACCAACAGACTTCGCTGTGTTTCTCTTGGTACAAGTCTTTTGTGCTGACAAAGGTTGGCGTGACCAACATGCCTTGGATGTGGCCTATTTTACAACAATTTTTGCATTTATTCTCCACCCTCCACCATTCTCCTACTGAGTGTCCCAGTGAGTACAGTGATGACAGAGTAGAATTTTCACAGACCTGCTTCCAGCAGTCTCCATCTTATGAATTTCTGCTCTGACTCCAATCGACAAAGCCTATTTCATTGTAAATTCCATGGAATTGTGATTTCCACAGCAGCTTTCAGGGTTAACTCACCTTCACTCAACAGCTCTCTTTGGATGGCTTCATTTCTAAGACCGCAAACCAGTCTGTCTTGAAGTATTTTGTCAAGTGTTTGTCGAAACTCTCAGTATTTGGCTAATTTATGTAGTGTTGCTATGAGTTGAGAAATGCTTTCCCCTTCTATTACGCACGATGAATCTTGCAGTTATCAGCAGCAGACAGGGAGAGAAATGTCCTTCCAAGATTGTCATTAACTCTCTGTAGGTCTTTTCTCCTGGTTTAGTTGGGTAGACTAGATTTTGTAACAACATGAATGTTTTGCGCCAACCAAGCTAACAAAAGTCACAGCATGCAGGTTTTTCAGTGTCTGATGCTACAAGACACAATTGGAGCCTTTACTCATAAAAATTCCATATACGTGGCGGCACAGTGGCGCAGTGAGTTAGCACTGCTGCCTCGCGGCACCAAGGTCCCAGGTTCGATCGTGGCTCTGGATCACTGTCCGTGTGGAGTTTGCACATTCTCTCCGTGTTTGCGTGGGTTTCGCCCCCACAACCCAAAAATGTGCAAGGCTAGGTGGATTGGCCACACTGAATTGCCCCTGAATTGGAAAAAATTAATTGGGTGCTCTAAATTTAAAAAATAAATAAATAATTCATATCTCATAACGTTTGTCAAATTGGTTGATGACACCACTTTTTCCTGCCATTTTTCGTATCCTAGTTCCTTGATCTGTGCTTCTTCAGCCTTTACCCCTTCCATTTATTCCCCGAAAGCAAGCAGTCTGCAAGCCCATAAGCAAACTAGTTCTTCCCTTGCAACCTTTTAGGTTCCCATTCTCACAGCCCTTTTACAGTGCAGCATGCACGATCTCTGCAGCTTCTGCCCACTACAAGCAGTGAGTACTCCTGAAACTTTGATTCATTTGTTTAAAAGATATGATCCAGCAGCACTCTGTTGTGTCCTGATTAATTCTCAAAACCTTATTTAGCACTAGCGGCTGTCGTATCGATCGACTGACTCACTGATGCCTCTCTATGACTGAATGGTTTTCCTTTTTTTTACTTGCCACAAATCTGTTGACTTTCAGCCTGAGCTTCGATGATAGTTTCCTTCAGACTTCCAAATCTCCATCGATGGTTGGTTATAGCCAGAATCCTCATCGACACTTTCTCTTCTGTTATATACTTGTTGTTGCCGCAAAGAGAAAAAGAAGTTGAGGTACCACACTGTTAAGTTCGTAAAAACATAGTACTGTACTGTGTTTATTAAGAGATGTTTCTACAAGATATGGTGGTGAACTCCCCCAAAGCCTGTGAAACGCTCCACTGACCTCACTGCGTATCATGTGACATTTCTCCAGCCAGTAGTGTTACTTGAGTATGTAACAGAATTTGACTTGAATTTTCAATTCTGAGATTAGTACGTTGCTGTTAGGTAAGAAGGTAGCAAAGGATGTGGAGCAGAGGTGATTAAATTGAATGAGTGACAGATTCACTATGATCTGCCAATGTAGTCTTGTTCACTGCTGGCAAAATCATCTCGGTCATACCCCAGAATGATCCATCTTTCGTACATGCTCTTCGATCTTCACACATGGAAACTATTATCTGGGCAAATTAAATTTCAATTTGGAAAAGCATCAGTTAATCGAAGAGAACCAGCATGAATCTGTTGCAGGCATGTCATGCCTGACTATAACATGATTCAGTTACTTTCCGTTAACAGATTTGATCATGGTGGAATGATAGATGTTGTATAGGATGTTGTATAGGACCAACTTTTATTGACTTAAAAATTGATGGATACTGAGACCCAAGTAAATTTTGGTAAACCAGGATCAAACTCTTTGCTTCCGCCAGCTGGCCTGAACCATTCAAAATTTTCAATTCTTGCCTTCCATCCTCATTAATGCAAAATTCTGTTAAGAACAAGGAGGGTTATATAAAGTACAAAAGGAAATTTAAAAAGTTCATGGGAAGCAAGGAAACATTCCAAGCAATGATGAGCAACAATAAACTGAACTAAAATATTATTTGTAAATGTATAAAGTATAAAGAAAAAGTTGGGCCTATTCAGAACCTGAAGGTGATACCTTCATGAGGGCATGGCTAAAGCATTAAATGTGTACTTTGCAGCTATCACCACCAAGGAAATGGATGATGTAATGGTTACAGTAAGAGAGTAGTAGACAGAACAGAAATGGAAAGAGAGCATGTATGAAGAAGATTAGCATTCCTGATCCTGAAATAAAGCACGCGATCGAATGGCCACGCTGCACTCATCAATTAGCTCGCTGTGGCGCAACGTGGCCGATCGAAGCTGGGAGATCCTGCTCCCAGGATCTACCCAGCTCACAACGCCTTGTGAGATGTTGCGATGTAAATCCCACTGATTGTGGATGGGATCATCTTTTGCCAAATTACATATTAAACCGAAACAGTTAGTCTCATTTTAATGTACAGATTCTGAGGGAGCCGCGTTGGGATCTACCCCCTTTGTCTCTCAGACCTTGGGCGAGCGCTGTTCAGTACTGGTCTCCATAGACAGGAAACATTTAAAAATGGCGTCCCAATCTCTTGCTGCGCAGAGGAATTCAGGCGAGCTGAGGTCCTCAGAGCACAAAACGGGGCTCTGTGCGGCTTCGGCCGCGTGTTCTCTGCTGAGTCCCCCTAGCTAATTCGAGTGCCGTTTTATATGTGTTTCTCGGCTCAGCAAGCGCCAGGAAACACGTGGCTAAATGCGTTCTCTATAGGATTTTGTTCCTATTTAGTTAAATCCCACCCAAAAACAGCAAATTCTGGATATCCTCAGCAAGTAGAGCAACATCTGAGAAGAGAGAAGCAGAATTAAGCAGGTTGATGACTTTTTAGCAGAAGATCGATTCTGATGAAAGGTCATGGACGTGAAACAAAATTCCCTTTTCCTCTCCACTGATGCTGCCTGATCTAATGAGTATTTCGGGTATTTTCTGTGTTTATTTCAGATTTCCGCACAGTATTTTGCTTTTATTTTCGCATTACAGAAAATTGCTAAGTCAACTTATCAGAATGGAATGCATCCTAAGTTGCTCCAAGAAGAGAATATAGAGGGAAGTAGCAGAGCCATCCACATTGAATGCAGGACTAGTATCTGAGGACTGAAGGGTTGCTTATGTTTTAGCCCTATTCAAGAAAGGGGAGAGAGATACAGCCAACCTAACATCGTTGGTGGGGAAATTCATGGAAACTATTATCCGGGCAAAATAGACTTCAATTTGGGAAGGCATTGGTTAATCAAAGAGAGCCAGCATGAATCTGTTAAAGGCAAATCATGCCTGACTGACATGATTCAATTACTTTGCATTAACAGAGAAATTTAATCAAGGTAGAATATTGGATGTTGAATTAGAAGACATTCAAAAAAGTGCCACACAGGACACTTTTTAAGGAGATGAGATGGAAGCCCATGGAATTAAAAGACAAATGGTGGTATGGTAAAGAATTGGCTGAGTGACAGGAAGTAGAGGACAGTGCTGGATGGATGGTGCTTTACAGTGATGTCCGCAAAGGTCAATTTTTGGGTCCGTCCATTGCACTTTGCAGTTATTACGAATGACCTAGACTCTGGTGTCGGGAGCAGCATTAGTCGAGATTTGGGGAACAGGAAGATGTGTAGGGCATCACAATGGAAGAAAATGCAGAGTAACCTTTTTCCTAATAGTATAGATAATGTAAAGGCAGGACATTTTGGAACAAGGGAGAAATTAAAGACTCGAGGTAAAGGACGTATCGACTATAGTGCAGCAAGTTTTTTTTCTTGTATTCTGTCCAGAAATGTAAAGGAGGGTTCTCAAAGAACCATCCTGAAAAGAGCAGTAAATCTAAATGATAACTAGCTTGGGCTTTAAAATTTATGAGTTACTATAGGCAAAGCAAAGATTTGGCATGAAAGGAGTTCTTGGAAGCAGCTTTCACTATGAAGATTTGAAAGCGCCGCTTAAGGTTAGAGGATATGGTCAGTTCAAGAATGCTGATCAGGTAAGGAAATACAGGGATGGAGCCATCAAAGGAGGTGTCTCCATTGTTTGTATTTTTGAATCTAGCCATTGCAGCACCTGACTATAAAACCGAGTAATGGTTTCAAATTTCCATGTAGAGATGGTTTTCAGCTGAATTTTTTACATATATAAATCCTATTCTCTCTTCCCACCCACCCCAACCCCTGTTGCATCCATACTATTTGAGAGGGGGATGGGGGGGGGGGGGGCACATGAACTGTGTTGTGATGATCAGTGTCATCAATATTCTGAAAAAATATTGATCAAAAAACATGAACTATTCAGTTTACACTTGGTTTGGTATTCTGAATTGGTCCATTGAAGCACATGGACCATTTGATCATTAAGATTTGTTCATTAAGGTGATTATAGCTGGACACTTGAGAAAAACTCAAAGTAATCCAGAATAGCCAGCATGGTTTGTGAAAGTAAAATCATGTTTACCAATGTATTAGAGTTATTGAATGGATAATAGGGAGCCTGTAGATATACCGTTCTTGGATTTTCAGAAGACATTTGATCCGCTGGCACATCTGGTTATTGCAGAGAATAAAAACTCGGTGTCAGGGTAACAGATTAACTTCGATACAAAATTGGCTGGCTGGCCGAAAACAGAGAGTATGCATAAATGGATCTTTGTGTGATTAGCAGGATGTGACAAGTGAAGTGCCGCAGGGGTCTGTGCTGGGGCCTCAACTTTTTACAATTTACATCAATTGCTTAGATGAGGGTTGCGAAGACATGGTAGCTAAAGTTGCAGATGGTATAAATATAGATAGGAAAGTATGTTGTGAAGAATACATACGGAGTTTGCAGACTGATCTAGATAGGCTGGGTGAGTGGGCAAAAATCTGGCAGATGGGGTGGCACGATAGAGCACTGGTTAGCACTGCTGCCTCACGGCACCAAGGTCTCAGGTTTGATCCTGGCTCTGGGTCACTGTCCATGTGGAGTTTGCATATTCCCCCGTGTGTGCGTGGGTCTCACCCCCACAACCCAAAGATGTGCAGGGTAGGTGGATTGGCCACGCTAAATTGCCCTTAATTGGGGAAAAACATCTGGCAGATGGAGTATAAGTGGGAAAATGTGAACTTGTTCACTTTGGCTGGGAGAAATTACTTAAATGGAGAATACCTGCAAAATTCCAAGTGCGGAGGGATCTCGGTGTTCTCGCACATGAATCACTGAAAGTTAATATGAAGGTACAGTATGTAATCAAGAAGGTCAATAGAATGCTATATTTTATTACATGATGAATTGAACATAAAAGTTAAGATGTTATGCTTCAGTTACACCGGGCATTAGTGTGACCGCATGTCGATACTGTGAGTAGATTTCATCTCCTTATTCCAGGAAGAATCTAAATGCGTTGGAGGCATTTCAGAGGAGGTTTACTAGATTTATACTTGGAATGAGAGGGTTGTCTTTTGAGGGTAAGTGGACAGGCTGGACTTGTTTCCACGGGAGTTTCGAAACTAAGGGGTGACTTGATTGAAATGTGATCCTGAATGGGCTTGACAGGGTGGATGTGGAAAGGATGTTTCCTGTTGTGGGTGACTCCAGGACTAGGGGGCTCTGTTTTAAAATTAGGGGTTGCCCTTATTGGACAGAGATGAAAAGAAGTTGTTTCTCTGAGAGTTGAGTGACTTTGGAACACTCTGCCTTAGAAGGCAGGAGAGGCAGGGTCATTGAATATTTTTAAGGCAGTGGTTGATACATTCTTGCTAGGCAAAAGGTTATCTGAGGTCAATGGGAATATAGAACACAAACAGACCAGCCATGATATTGAATGGTGGAGCATGCTCGAGGTGCCAAATGACTTCTATTTTGGATGTTCGTATATCATCACACTTTAGCAATACCCAGTGCATCAGCTCCCTATGTCTACCTTTGCATTTACTGCCAGAAACAAATGCAAAACAGATTAAGATATTTATCCACCTTAACTCCACTACATGATTTATTTTTTAAAAACTTAATTTTAAGGAAGCAAAATTAGCTTGTTTTTTTCATATGCTTATTCACAAGCATGCAAATATTCTATTCCCATTCTCTTCATGGAAAATGCCAGACGCTAATTTCTAAGATAGCAGTTTGTACATCTAGAAAAACTGTTGGCTGGTGAGGATGAGCATCAGTATCTACAAATTGAATGAAAAAGCTCTCCATGTTTGCATGGTAGGCAGAACATATTTCAATTGAATTGGTGTGACACAGTGATGGCTTATATACGTTCCAACCTGTGCTGCTCGTATCATAAGTTCCTGTTATTAGCTTGACAAACAAAGCAAAATGAAGGCCCACAGAGAAGAAGGATTGGAAATTTAGAGACTATGTCCACCTCCTGGCTGTCAACTGTTTGATTAACTTTGGCTCAGGCCTGGAGATGGGTTGCTGTCATCCTCGGAATTGCACATGGCAGTGGGCCTGAATACAAGAAAGAAAAGAGACAAATCAAATAGATGTGCATCAGCCAGTCCTGTCTTTTTTTTGCAAATCAGAAAGAAATAACTGAATAACTCTGTTTGTCAATCAAGGCTATGTTCCCAAATCAGCACAAGAGTATTTGTTCATACCATAACACTGAACACTTTCACTAATGTCCACTTGGATAGTTTAAGATCAAATTGTCAAAATTTGATGAGTTTGCCAGCTCAAAAATGTTCATACCTTATTAAAATCCTAAATATCTGTTGTCATCTTGTGCTTTCCCCAGAAAATGTATATTTATGGAACTGTTGGAATGATGTTATGTGGTTTCGGAGATTCTCCAAAGATTTTATAACAAATATAGTTTGAATGCTCACTATTTCTGCTTGCTGAGGGACTTTTAGTTTTTTAAAAAGCTTAAATTCATAATTATGTTACGCAATTTCAAAAGTTTTTTTTATAAATTTGGAGTACCCAATTCATTTTTTCCAATTAAGGAGCAATTTAGCGTGGCCAATCCACCGACCCTGCACAGCTTTGGGTTGTGGGTGCGAAAGCTACGCAAACACGGGGAGAATGTGCAAACTCCACATGACCCAGAGTCGGGATCGAACCTGGGACCTCGGCGCAGTGAGGCAGCAGTACACTGCGCCACCGTGCTGCCCTCGCAATTTCAAAAATTGATGCATTAGGAGTCTTGTTCAGTAAACTGAAATGCTATTGCTATGTAGTGGATTCAGTACTACTTACTGCAGATATTTCATTAATAAAACTCAATTCTGTTCGCTGCATGAAGGTGGGGATTGAGACAGCACTACTGGAGTCGTTGAACTTGGTCATTTTGTATAAACTATTTTTCAGAGAAATTTATGATATGCTGTAGGACCATTAATGCAGTGTTACATTTGTTCGATGTGCTGGATATTGAATTGGACACTCATTTTGATTTCTGTCCGTAAAATTGGTATTGGTGTTGTTAAATTTAGGCAATTTATACGTTTTGCTATCATTGCAGTGGAAAGATACTGTGTAACATAATGGAGACTTGCAGATTGCACGTTTGTAGTTCATCGATTAACATTTTGTAGCTGGTTCAATTAGATTTTGCTGTCATCTAGTACACTCACTTTGCAATTGAGGACGTTTGAATTAAAGAGACCAAATATTTTGTGCCTCACGTTACACAATCTTGTGATATAGAGGGATTTGTCCTTGATTGACATGCTGTTGGTTACGTATTGAATCTTGCTGTCCTTGATCCTTTATGTTTCAGTAGCAAATGTGCCGACAGCTAGTGATGGCATTTATTACAAAAGGATATAGTTGTGTATCTATTCAGGTATACATTAGGAAAATGCAATATATTTTTGCATTTAATCAATTTTAATCTGCTATATCATTGTTTCATTAGAATATCTGCTCTCGGCAGTAGTTGTAACTCGCTTTGCTAATTTTGAAAATTCAAGAACAATAGTGAATTTGTGCAGGTACACTATGATGCTTTTTATTTTTACATGATTGCAATTTATTTTAAAGGATTCCACTAGGATATAGCCACTGTTTCTTTCCTTGAATATTTTATTACCCATCCTGATTTTTGAAAAATCACTTGCTCTTATTGTATTTGTCCTCAAAGTGGTTGTCTCTGAGATCAGTGCTGAGACATGACATTTCAATTCCTAGAGTCGATCCCTCGGCAGCACTCTTGCTTCACTTGCAACGGAACATGTTTAACCCATTGAGACGGACTTGAATGTTTTTGAAGCGGTTTCCGTGTTTTATGGATGGATTGGTTTATTGTCACGTGTACCAAGGTGCAGTGAAAAGTATTTTTCTGCGAGCAGCTCAACAGATGATTAAGTATATGGGAAGAAAAGGGAATAAAAGAAAATACATAATAGGGCAACACGAGGTAGACAATGTAACTACATAAGCACTGGCATCGGATATAGCGTACAGAGTGTAGTGTTAATGAGGTGGGTCCATAAGAGGGTCGTTTAGGAGTCTGGTAACAGTGGGGAAGAAGCTGTTTTTAGTTTGCTCTTGCGTGTTCTCAGACTTTTGTATCTCCTGCCCGATGGAAGAAGTTGGAAGAGTGCGTAGCCATGTGGGAGGGGTAACGCTGCCCACTTTCCCCAGGCAACGGGGGGTGTAGATGCAGTTAATGGATGGGAGGCAGGTTCGTGTGATGGACTAGGCTGTGTTCATGACTCCGAAGTTTCTTGCAGTCTTGGGCCGAACAGTTGCCATACCAGGCTGTGATGCAGCCAGATAATATGCTTTCTATGGAGCATCTGTAAAAGTTGTTCAGAGTTAATGTGGGCATGCTGAATTTTCTTAGTTTCCTGAGGAAGTACAGGCGCTGCTGTGCTTTCTTGGGGTAGCGTCAACATGGGTGGACCAGGACAGATTTTTGGTGATACCAAAATTTTGGTGTACCCCTAGGAATTTGAAGCTGCCATCCATCTCCACCTGACAAGGTTGTGTGCAGTACTTCGCTTCCTGAAGTCAATGACCAGCTCTTTAGTTTTGCTGGCATTGAGGGATAGATTGTTGTTGCTGCACCACTCCACCAGGTTCTCTATCTCCCTCCTGTATTCTGACTCATCGTTATTCTAGATCCAGCCCACTATGGTCGTATCGTCAGCAAACCTGTAGATGGTGTTGGAACCAAATGTTGCCACGCAGTCGTGTGTGTACTGGGAGTATAGTAGGGGGCTAAGTATGTAGCCTTGCTGGGCACCGGTATTGAGGCCTATTGTACAGGAGGTGTTGTTTATTCTTACTGATTGTGGTCTGTGGATCAGAAAGTCGAGGATCCAGTTGCAGAGTGAGGAGTCCTAGGTTTTGGAGCTTTGATATGAACTTGGCTGGGATTATGGTGTTGAAGGCAGATCTGTAGTCAATAAATCGGAGTCTAATGTAGGAGTCCTTGTTGTCGAGATGCTTCAGGAATGAGTGCAGGGCCAGGGAGATGCCATCTCCTGTGGACCGGTTGCGGTGGTATGCGAATTGCAACGGATCAAGGTGTTATGGGAGTATGAAGTTCTTGTTAATGTATTTGTTTCTCACCTCAGCAGAGCCATCTCTATTCTGAAGATTTTAGAAATTTAATTTAAAATAAAAGAGGGAGAGCTATATCGAAATTGCACTTTATTTTGTAACCGTGTTCCTTCAAAATAATGACATCCCCGTTAGTGTATGCACAGCCTGCTCATCCTATATGTTGCAAAGCATTAATCAGGCTGAGGATGAGGATGTGAGGGGATTTTTATCCAAGTAATTGGGCAAAATGTTTTTTTTGGGAAATTTTTCAAGATATTTCCTTCTGAGGAAGGATAATGGAAAATAATCAAAAATCAGACCCCAAACATCCTAGTGATGTTTTTAAGGCTCAGAGTAAGATCAAGCCTGTAGGGCCAGATTATACCTCAGGAGGCAGCGGGAAGTCGAGCCCCAATGAATAAGACCACAGCAGCTGGCTGTGTGGAGTCAGTCAGGAAAGCTAAATCCAAAGTTGCTGAACCTAAGAAGTCTGTCAGACAGAAAGCGACCACTGACGCTCGCATGGAACATTTGGAAGCGATGTTTCTGGAGTCAAAATGGCAGAAAGCAAGCAGTTGAAAACTAGGGTTAAAGTTCTGTGTGCCAATAACAGCATAGTAATGGCAGCATCATTGGGAGGGAAAGTGGTGTTAATTGGTTGCATCAGACAGGAAAAAGTCACCGAACTTGAGCAGACCTGTATGAAGACTTGGCTGATAGTGAGCAATACTTGGACTTAATCAGCTATGATGCTTATGCTGAACAGGAACAAGGGAGCACTGATTGAGTATGATATAGACATAGTCATCAAATGGAACAGTAGTTCCAAATCCAGATTCTGATAAGCCACCCAAGATTGCTCGGGCTAGCCAAATACTGCTTTGGTCAAAGGTGATCCACTCATGGCAAACCAATCGGTTGGTTTTGAATCTTTTGCATCCAGGTTTTCTGAGGTGGTAGAGTGCAGGAATTGCAAAGCCTCTTCTAACAAGTTCTCTTGAGGCAAAGTACATGTTAGAAACATGCCAGAAATACCTTAAGCTAGGTAATTGCAATTTGATAGCCCCTTGATTTGGGAAAACTTGAATCACTCGGTCCACAGTTTGGATGTGATGTGCCTGAAGTGTCTGAGACCTCTTGTGAAGGGAATCTTCTTGAAATCTACAAGTGATGGCATCCTTAGTGAAACTGAACATGATATTATTGCTCTGCCAGCCATTGCTAGCTTTGAGCTGAATCAGCTCAAGAAAGAACTAATAAAGGGACTCAAATAAAATCTTGTCTCAACTCAAGATGCACACATCTGTAGCGAGTTTAAAGCCAATACAGTGGTTGTTTGGAGATGATCTCCATAAGACTGGGAGATATAGACGATGAACAAAAGACAGCAGGTGTGTTGGGAATCCACAACCAGTTTTGAGCATGCTACAACCCACATCTCAGGCAATGCAAGCAGCTTGTTTCCTCATCAGAAAAGCAAGAGGCAGATGGTTGCCATCCAAGGGAAAATGACCTCAGCCTAATTTAGGATTTAAGGACCATTTCAACTATCCATAATATCAGCTGACAGGAATGGACTGGGTCAAAGACTCCCAGGGCACAAGTGTGGGGAACTACCCACTATTCGTGAGCTGTCAGACAGGCACCAGCTAAGGCCAAATTCAGAAACCTTTCATGCTCAGCAGCCTTTACTAATGCATCTCAAGTAAGCGAAAAGTGTACAGCATTATTTTCATGTCTCGACTGAAAATGAGAATATTGGAAACCAATTGCACAGCCATAAAGATGCTTGGAAAGGTATTACATCGGATCAAAAGATTTTAAACATTGTCTCTGGATGTGAGTTTGAATTCAATAGCCCAGCCAAGCAAATTTTTATACCTCAGCCACACAAGTTGAACATTGAGGAAGTTAAAGCTGTTGAGGAAGTGTAATTGAAAAGATGATATGGCTGAACTTAGTTGGCCGTTCCCACCAGCAGAACCTTCCGATCTGGCCAACGGTGAATCCCAGCTGTGGCTTCCCTGGTGGCAGGGGTACGTACAATGGGAAATTCCATTGACAATGGCGGGACCAGAATGTCCTTTCACTGGCTAATGGCAGGCTGCTCCCACCGCTGCAAAACACACCACGGGGTACAAGGAAAATCCCGCCCTGTGCCTGAGCATGGAGACTTTGAAATTGTTTTGCTTGAATGAAAAAAGATGGTGAATGTGATTCTAGATCTACCAAATCTGAGCATACATATAAAATACCTCAATTTTTAAATGGACACTTTAGATGTTGCCGTACAATTCCTCAACAAGGGCTGTTTTTATGGCTTCAATATACCTCAAAGATGCATTGTGTAGTGTCCCAACTGCAAGACTATACAGAAAATACCTAAACTTCAGATGGAAAGGGGTACCAAGGTAGTTCAGAGCACTACTAACTGGGCTGAACTCAGGACCTTATGTGTTCACAAGTCATTGAAACCACCATTTGCAACTCGAGCAATGGTCACACTGTTGTGGCATATGTAAATGATACCTTGCTTGTTACCAAAACAAAGCAAGGAGCACTGGATGCAGTCAGAGAAATTGTGCAAAAAGGTTTTTAACATTGGTTTTGTCATACACCCAGACAAATCTGTCTTTGGCCCAGTAGACAATATTACCTTTCCATTATTCATGCTGAACTCCTCCACAATAGAAGCAGCCTCATTGAAGCAAAATCAGGCAAAATATGTTGTCTCAGCAGATGTTTGTTGGCCTCACATTCACCAGTAATATAATTTGCTGCTTCTGTCATTGGCAAATTAGTAGCTGCTTTCCCTGGTGTACAATATGGGCCATTGGATTGCAGAGAGCTTGAAAGGAAACAACAACAGGGTTTGAAAGAAAACAAAGGGCATTTTGGCAGGAAAATTATTTTCTCTTGCAGCTCGCAATGAACTCGTGTGGTGGGTTGACAATATGTTAACGCAGTTAATAACGTTGATAAGGGGACAACAATACACAAGATAAGTGATGCCTCAGGATTAGGATGGGGTGCATCCTGTGTGTTGTGCACATTGGAGAACAACGAAATGCTGAAGAGACAGCACGAGCAGAAGAAAACAATTAATTATTTAGAATTGAAAGTTGCTTTCTTCAGACGTTTCTTGCTACAGACTTTTCTGTACACATAACAATCATGTACATATTGCTATTGCGGTGAAACAGATGAAAGAAAAGACTTGTTTAAGCCGTGGCTCGGGAACTACAGTATCCGATGGACCTTGAGACTTTTGCGTTTGCGCCTGCTGGGAAAGGGCCACAATTGTGCAGTTCATCCATTTTTGCATCTTCAGGCCAGGAACCAGCCCTACGTATGTGCATGGAAGAAAAAAGAGTGAAACAGCATGCCAGGGGATCTGAAGAGGTGCACCATTGCAAAGAAGATTTCCCAGAGAGCAAGATATGTATGGAGAGGGGAGCAGGGAGAGATCCCAAACCAGGGAGTGGGACAGAAATAAATTCCAGAAGATATTCCTAGGTAAAGGACATGGATGAAGATCAGAGATAGATACTGTTAAAGTCGAGGGGAAGGAGCAGAGCAACTGACTCCATATTAAAGGGAGAGAGCTGCAGGGAGCAGATTTGAAGTAAAGTGAACTTGAGAGGAGCTTCGAAGACCCAAGAGGGCATCCAAAGGGTGGTGCTTCCATGCTCAGTGTCATGAGGCCAAATGTACCCTTTTGAGGCCGTGGTGTTTTGCTTGACACGGCCGAAGATCTGTAATTGTGCTTGGAAGGTGAAGCTTGAGTGTACATGGAGATCCAGGAGAAAAGAATCTCAGGCCAGATTGAAACTGTGGAGGTGAATCCTGTTTGAAACCATCCAAGTAAGAATGATGTGTAGAGGGGGAGAATTCCTAAGCAAGTTTCAAATGTGAAGATTTGAAACCCTCGTGAGAGACGGAGTTTCAGTGAGACGGTGGCTCACATTGCAACAAGCATCTGATTGGATTGATGAGAAATCTGCTTTGGTTGCATCTGTCATTCTTTGGAGTGTGGTGTGTCTGTCCACAGTTGGCCAGTTGATTCACATGTACTATATATTTACCCTGAACATTAGAGTATCAGACAGTTATGGTAAATTATTTTATCTTTCTGAATTTGCTTGTCTCTGTGAAGATATAGCTGGGGTGAAGGAATCATGAATATTTGTATCATTTCCTTGTGTTTTTATCAAGATCTTTTCAACCTTTTTGTCTGGTGTAATATAGTTCATTATTCTTGTTGAATAAGTATTTTATTACATTTGTTAAAAGTTTATCGGCCGACTCCTGCGAATTTGTTCAGTAAGTAACCTCCATGGTTTCTTAAAAAAAAACAGAAGTTAGCATCTGTGAAGCTAGATTTCACTCTGAGATCTGACTTGTCAAGTAGAAACATTAGCTGGGATTGTTACACTATGTACGTATATGCCACTGCAGTTGTGTTGTCTATGAATTATATGGTGGGAACAAAATCACAGGCATGTAATGAACTTGCCAAGATTTTCTGGAAATGGTGCATATCTAAAGACACTTTGGATCGTTACAAAACATTTGTCTGGTGTAATGGAAGCTCGACGGGATGGTTTTCTTACAACTCTAAGTTGTATGGGGAATGAGATGCTGATCTTTTTTCCATCACTTTTAAATGTATAGGTAGAAAAGTATGTTTCCTGTCCACCAGACCCAGATACTATGGCAAAATATGCCTTTTCAATCACTTTGCAAAGCCATTTTTTACTCTGCATTTGCCTGATAAGTGCTCATAGAAAATTCACAGGGGGGAAGCTGATGGTTTTATGATAGCACTGAGATGGCTGACAAAGTCATTGTTCGGAAGCTTGTTGAATTTACCTGTGCAAGAACCAGCTATTCTCCCAACAATTAAACGTTTAATTTCTCATGCTACTTCAAAAGTATGCCGCCTGCTTTACGAGCATCTTAACTGTATGGCCTGCAGGTTCAGGATAAACATACAAGAGAAGGACCTTGCAGCAGAAACTACCAGTATCATCCTGTCTGCCTGGAAGCCATCGAACAGGAAGCAGTACACTACTTATATCAAGAATGGGAGTTTTTTTTTTAAATTGCCAAAAAATTAATCCACTACAAACATTTGTGGAAGCTGTTACTGAATTTTTAACTCCATTATTTCACAGAATGGACTACAGTGCCATCAATACAGCAAAGTCCGCTTTGTCTTCCTTTATTCTGTTGCCAAAGGAGGCGGAGGTGGCGGTTGGGGCAATGAGGGCTCGCACCCACTGGCCACTCACTTTGTGAGAGATGTGTATTACCTCAAACCACTGTGGGATGTGAAGCCTATACTAGACTACGTCTGAGAGCTTTCGCCTGTTTTGTCTCTTGGTCTTCAAGAATTGTCAATGAAGACATGCATGTTCATTGATTTGCTGTCTGTACAGCATCAACAGACCTTACTGGACACAGCCAATGTGCAAAAAAACTCCGACATCCTTATGTTTTAAGTGAATGATCTTTTGGAGCAAAGAACACTAGGGAAAACTGGTTCCAGACTTGTGCTGAGATCATAAGCATCAGATCCATGTGTTACAAGAATATTTGTCTCGTACCGAACACCTTTGAAATAATGAGAGAAATACCTTTTTTGTGAAGTGCGGAAGACCGTTCAAAAGTGTGACCGCAGACACTGCAGCTATATGGATACATCACACAATGACCAAATATTCACACCTAATTCGAAAGGCTTTGCAGCTGCATCTAAAGCCAATTTTGCCATGATCTTAGCTGTGAACATTATGCAATGCAACGGATGGAGCAACATAAAAGCTTCTCAAACATTTTGCAACAAGGACAATGCAAATACATTTGCAATGGCACTTTTTCAGGGCAAGAAAGTACGCTAGTCCTCGCTTTAATTGAGGAACATGTTTGTAAGAATGGTGCTGTTTCAGAATTAAAGACTTGGTGTTTTCTTTGGTTTTTAAAATTGGAAACAACATGATTCTAAGGAAAGGAAAGGTGCCTGAGAGAACATCTATTTCTTTTCTACATGTACATGGATTTGCAACACGCAAACAAGTGAAGCACAATGTTGGGCATGGTATCTTCTGTTCTCTTACATGGCCATGGTTACATTCTTGTCTGATTTGCATTAAAAGTGTTACAGAAACCGTGAATTCAACTAGAGATGTTATTGACTGGCATTGCGAAGTCAAGAGTTTTGCTTTGAAAATCTCACATTTCAAACAAACATAATTGCAAAGTAAAATGGAAAGATTAAACAAGAACTTACCTGTTTGATGTTTGATCTTCAATTATGAGGGAGATGGGTGAGAGATGATGTATCTTTCACCACAGAACAGGTCTATATATTTGTACATATACTTTCTTACTGATTACATGTGCCACTCTTCACTGTCGAGTACAAATACGGAATTGCAGTCGGGTTGGCATTGGTAATGTTTATAAATCCTCCTCTCCCTTTTAAATCTGGCTGCGGCATGAGCGGGAGGTCACATTGTTGGCAGGAAGGGGAGGTTAGGACATGAGAGGAATGGTTGGGGGAGCTCTAGGGAGGAGGGGGAATCCTGTAAATGGGCTAGTCGTGGGGTGGGTGGAGTCTCCTGTGGGGGGAATCTCCCATTGAGGGGGAATGTCTCGCGGGGTGGGGGGGGCGAGTTCCGTGAGAGTAATAATCATGGGGTGGGTGGTGTCTCCTGCAGGTTTGGGAGTTGGGAGGGGGGGGGGGAAAGAGAGACAGAGAGAATCCCGTTGAGGTCGGAGAAGTCCCCTGGGGGTTGGGGGCAGTGCCATGGTAGATTAGTGTGGGTCTGTGCAATAGTTACCCAGAAGCTAGGTGGTTTTAATTCTTCTTTTCCACGTAACTATTGATGTCAGACAGTTGGAATCATGTGAAGTTTGTGATTTAAATTACATTTTTGGATGGTTCCCAATTCAGGGCAATTATCCATCTGAAGTGTGCATGCTCCATCCAGTTGCCGTGCAATCCTTACCTGGGAACTTTGACCAGCGGGGCGGTGCTTTCCCCAGTTACACTGCCCTGGAGCTTTGAATGTACACCCTATTGTTAGTGTCTGGTACAGAATTACATTTAAATATAACTGTTGCAGATGTTGGATATTCATCACCACATTAACGCAAAAGGCAGCACAGGTTACATTTCCAAACAGATAGCACTGGTTCAAAGAAATCAGAACCGACAGTGAATCCACTGATTTGGCTTTCCACTTATATTAGCTATTCAGCTTTCCACTGAATCCTTCCAAGTGTTACTCAGCAGCTTTTTAACCCTCTACTCAGCGTAGTGTGTGGTTCGTGAACCAACGTCTCCACCCTCCCCCCTTTTAACTTTCTCTTTAATAAATCGTAGCAGAAAAACAACTCCCAGCAATTTCTCAATAATTAGTTCAAGAATTCTATCAGCAGAAAGGTAGGAAACACGCTCAAAAACAGAACAGAAAAGTTAAGAAGCTGAATAAAACACGCGTTTCTCCATGAAACTATATATCTGTTCATCAGTCTGAAGCTCGGCAAATTGGACAGTCGAACCTGGAGTCATCTTCGTTACTCTAAATAATGACAGGTCGCCATGGAGTTTTAAATTTGCATCCATTTCATTGGCAAGCAGCACTCTTGAGTGATTTTCTGACTAGGCCATAGCGTTGTTATATTTAGCTATGAATTAATATAGCCTCAAATGTCAAGTTTCTAAATGGAGAACCACCCAAAAGTGAGATTTTTCCCACCTTTCCATTGCTAAAAGGTGCTGTATCTGGATTGATGGTCAGTCAGAGAAAGAACTTGCATTTATCTTGCACCAGTCACAACATCAGGACTTCCCAAAACCTTTTGGTGAATGAAGTTGCTTTGAAGCGGAATTACTGTTGTTTGTTCAGAAATGCAGCAACAAATCTTCATACACTATGCTCCCACTAATTTCTTTGAGAACTCCAAAGAAGTTTATTTCCCAAAAAACTTAGCATGTGGAGCTCACAACTATAGGGATTCGTCACGGCAAATAGCAGAGATGTATTTAAGGGGAGGCTTGATAAATATGCGTGTGACAACTGGGAGATGCCAGATAATTGGATTTTGGGTAAAACGTCTAGCACTGTGTCAGAGGTATATGCCCACAGCTGGCTTGAGTTGCATTGCCCCATTCAGACTTAAACTCATTAATGGGAATAAACAGAATACTCAACATCCATTGTCCTCCTGTGCACTGTGTCTGGAATTAGCCCATTACGGAGTCAGGTGGCTGCTTTTGTCCGTAAATTGGAGATTAGTTGCATATTCATTGCATGGCCCTGTTCTTTTATGTAAGCGGGATGGATAATCAAAAGTCCAGATAGCAATGGTGAGTTCAAGTCTGGGCACAGAAACATCTTTAAGAGACTAGGTGGAGCTCAGAGAGGTAAAATAATCCTGTTCAACAGGTGAGAGAAGCAGAAGGATTTGTAGAACGATCGTAAGAGGACATGAAAAGACTGCCACAGAAACAAGCTTTCAGACAGGGTCTGAAAGAGCCTCACCACCAGCGGGAATATGTTCTATAATGCAACTATCATTTCTGCCTATCTAAGTAAGTGGAGTTGAGAGCTGTATGTTTATTTTACGTGCTGTTTAATGGGAAATTGTATGTTAGGCTTAAGCGATATATTAAGTTGTTCTTGTTAGGTTTGAAGTTTAAAAGTTTTAATATGGTTTTTCTTCTGTTAAAATAAAGTTTTGTTTGTAACAATAACCAAGTCCTATTTCTCATGCAATCACTCCTGGAGCGAATCAGTCTTTCTGTACAGTCTTAAAAATAAAAGAAGTTGCAGTTCTGGTCCAGTATCTCAGCCATTGTTGAGATCTGGTGCAGCATCCGTGACAATGAGGAAGAAAGCAATAGAAGGCTATGCTGGAAGTACTAAATTAATAGGGTGTTAAGAGATTCATACGAAGCCGACATACTGGCAGGGACCAAGTGACCTCAGGAGCCTACTTCTGTGCTATGAAATACTATATAACAAGAGTATTTGATTGAGATAGATTGAAATATTAATTAGAACTCTCAGAAACGTTCATCGCTCTGAACTGCCGATTATGATACTGCCGGGAGATATCCCAATTCATTGTTTGTCTAACTCCTAACCGAAGCACGTATGCTGCATAGAAATATTTCTCATTTAAGTTAGCGTTGAAAACATTGGGTGGTGCAATCTGCTGACCAGTATTTGTTCATTAAAGCTTCTCTATGAAGGTGTGGATCAACACATTGATGTAGCAGGCTCAATGGGCCCAATAGTCTTGGGCTGTTATTATTTCTTATCATAGCAAAGCAGGGATGATCATATTCGTTGTTACTTGGTTTAATATTTGACTGAATGGCATTTGGCCATAATTGATTTTGTCACCAGAATCAAAGAGTGAAGTGTTATGCTTTTCAACATCCTAATGTGGACTTAAAGTTCCTGATCAAGAACATTACTTATAGGGAAATGATAACATTGAATTTAGTTGGTATTTTATTGATCTTTCTGTTTAAAAAAAAACACATGGTGCTGAAGGTTTAAATCAGGCTAGCACACCAATATAAATGGTTATTTACAAAATAAACACCTGAATTTGTACTGTTCATAAAATATAATTATAAACTCAAATATTTTCAGAATTTTGTTTTGATCTGCAATCTGTGGATGTAATTTTCTTAGTTCTAAACATCTGATTTATTATTCTGATTATGTTTTTGTTTCATTTTGCACCCATTGATGATTTTGAGATTCACAGTGCCACTTGTTCAGCTCCATTTATAAGGTTTCCCAAACCATTTCTGTTGCAACCCCTTATCTGAATTTCAGAACGAGGGAAGATTTTCATGTTTCATGATTATTATTCATTCTCTTTTGCAGGGACTGATGATTCTGCTACAGAATTTACCCACGATGCACTGGGGAAACGAGGAGATCAGCGTTCTTCTGGCAGAGTCCTACAGACTAAAATACGCATTTGCGGATGCACCAAATCACTACAAACGATGAAACCAAATAAGAGAAGTCTAAACGTGAAAGCTCTAATTTTTCATCTGCATCTCAGTTTTTTTGTCACAACTTTTAAAGTAACCCCGTTCATTTGGACTTGGCATGTTGTACTTAATACAATAATTGAGTTATTTTGCTGACTTGGTAACAGAAGGCGAAAGTTAATTTAATGTAAATTTGCCACAGTGGTCACACCAGGCTCAAATTTAAGTAAACTGCGCAAGTGCTAATGGGTAAGATTACGGTGAAGGGAAAGGATTCGCTTAAGAATTGGATAGTTTGAACATAATGGTATTGGAGGCTTTCCCAGTATCCTTCTGAGGATTGGCTTTATTTTTATCTGCCTCTGCTTATTTTTAATCACGGTGCTTTGGAGTACTGTGTTCACTCGAGATTCTGCCAGAGCACAAGCCGCAGCAAATATAATTGTGCCACACAATGTAGGCAATTGAAAAAGCCCTTTTGGGTTTTCAGAATTCTCGGAAAAGTTCCCATTTAGGAAGTGACGTCAACTGTGCCCTTCCAAATAGCTGTCTTTTCTGGATTCAGATAAGTTAACTTGAGCAGTATGGTTACAGAATCACTGATTTCTTACAGCCGTTTACAGAAGTTGAAATAGTGCCTGATATCAAATGAAATGTACCCATAAGTGAACTATTTATGATCTCTATTAAAGTCGGCTATTGCTATAAATATCTGAAATGTTTGTCTTCAAATGAAAAGTTTTATCAATTATGTGATTTCTTTTCATGGTATCAGATTAAAAATTAATTGGTTTTCCAGCTGATTGTTTCTTTCTAGGTAGTGGTCCCTAGTCAGTCTACCATGCTCGAATATACCAAAGATTCTACCATAGCGCTTACTGTCTGCTGTTGTCACACATACATGAATTGTAACACAAACTCTTTTTCACACTACAATTTTCTTTGGGGACCATATCAGAGAGACTTACAAATCTGTCTTCTGCTAAGGCAATTGTCATAAATAACAGATATTTGCCTCTTGCAGTGGAACGTTTGTACTTCAGTTTAGAAATTGTGCAGTGCATACCTATTTATGTATATGCTACTTACAATATTGTAAATAGAAATGTGACCTGTAACTGAAATAAATTACAGAATAAGAAACATTGTGTTTAAAAATGGTGGATTAACCTTGCAAGTGAATTGATTTGCTTTTGATGTGAGTTGCTTAAACTCCCTATTGGACAAAAAAATGTTGCAACACATTTGGTGGAATAACTGGCAATCAATTAACAAATGTTGAAATTAGATATCCACCAAAATAATTGACACTGGAGCCAAATTTCCTCACTATGTTTACACATGAGAGGCATATAAATGTTACAGAATTTTTGTTTTAGACAGAAATGTTGGATACAAGCAGTTTCCACCCATTTTTCCAACATTGAAGTTATGGATGGACGGACGGACGTTCACAGTATGGAAACAGGCCCATCGGCCCTGCTGGTCCATGCCACCCAGTTGCTACCACTAAATTAGTCCCACTTGCCTGCAGTTGGCCCATATCCCTCTATAACTACCCCTGCACATGTAACTGTCTAACTGCTTTTTAAAGGGCAAAATTATACCCGCCTCTATCACTGACTCTGGCAGCCTGTTCCAGATGCTCACCACCCTCTGTGTGAAGAAGTTTCCCCTCTGGGCTCTTTTGTACCTCTCTTCTCTCACCTTAAACCTATGCCCTCTAGTTCTAGACTACTCTACCTTTGGGAAAAGATATCAACTATCTACGTTATCGATGCTCCTCATTATTTTATAGACATCTATCAGCTCACCCCTAAGCCTCCTCCGCTCTAAGGAAAAAAGTCCCAGCCTATCCAGCCTCTCCTTATAACTCAGACCATCAAGTCCTGGTAGCATCCTCGCAAATCTTTTCTGCACTCTTTCTAGTCAAACAATGTCCTTCCTATAATAGGGTGACCAGAACTGAATACAGTATTCCATGTGTGGTCTTACCAAAGTCTTGCACAACTTCAACGAGACGTCCCAACTCCTGTATTCAGTATTCTGACCAATAAAACCTAGCATGCCGAATGCCTCCGCCACCCTGTCCACCTGCGACTCCACCTTCAAGGAGCTAGGAACCTGTATTCCTAGATCTCTTTGTTCTGTAACTGTCCCCAAATCCCTACCATTAACTGAATAGGTCCTGCCCTGATTTGATCTGCCAAAATGCATCACCTCACATTTATCCAAATTAAACTCCATCTGCCCTTCATCGGCCTATTAGTGCTTTACCCTAAGTTCTACTGTGATTTTGTGCTTTCCCATGGTTCACCTCATGAGAGAAAATCAGTGATGAATTGATTAAGGGTGCCATGAAATCTTATGTGTGGGTGTTTAGTTCCGAATCTTCGTTTCTGTGTTTGAGAAATGGAAAGACCCTTTGATTATCGTTGCAAACTCCCACTCTAAAACCCCTTTCAAATTGATGGAAAAAGTCAACCAAATATTTTTGTTCAACAAATCAGCAAATTTTCACCCAATTTCTTGACGTAATCCCGATGCACCCACCGCTATTTAAAGTAATGTTTTATAGAGGTTGCTGTGTGTCTTTAGTATGCGGTAATTGCTGGCACCTGAAATACGTTTGAAAATCTTGCAGGCTTATAAAGTGCACAGCCTAAAATAACACCAAGATTTATATATTTAAAATGCTGAGCAAGCACACAGCAGTGCTTAAAGACAGTTTCCTCCTTATTATTTTTAATCAATCAAAATTAGTTTTGTTTTAAATGAAAACATGTTTGCTGAAAGGCTGCGCTAAGGTGATTGCTTTTATTGTCACGCAGTGAAAATAACCAATAGAAATTTCCATTTCAGGAACAGAGCGTAGGAATATTTACCCACTAGGGACCCTCAAAACCGTCTGTGATGTAAATATTTACTCATAATCGGCAGCCCAGTTTCATCCACAGAGATTGAGAATGATTGGGAAATGCAGTTCCAGAAGCAAGCTTTTGTCTCCACCATATCAGAGAAATAATTCTATGAAAGCTGATAGAGTTTTGTTTTATAAATTTAAAAACTCCATGACCAAATGCTAGCAGATTTTTGTTTCTCTTCTTCCGGTATAGGGAACTCTGAAGTAACGTCTTCCTTTTAGAATCATAGAATCCCTACAGTGCAGAAGGAGGCCATTCGGCCCATTGAGCCTGCACCGACCCTCTGAACGATTACCCCAATGTAGGCCCAATCCTCCCTCACCCTATCCCATTAATCCCACCTCAGGACAATTTAACGTATCCAATCCAGCTAACCTGCACATCTTTGGACTGTGGGAGGAAACCGGAGCATCCGGAGGATACCCATGCGGAGACGGGAAAAATGTGCAAACTCCACACAGTCGCCCGAGGTCGGAATCTAACCCAGGTCCCTGATGCTGAGGCAGCAGTGCTAACCAGTGTGCCACCATGCTGCCCTTCATGATGGTTTTGGGATTCTGTAGAAGCCAGAGAGCAGTTCAGTCAGAAAAAGTGAAACACAAATCCCTGCTTTAAAACTCGCCTGTCCCCTATTCTTGCTGCCTAGGGCAGCAAGTTCAGCGGCAGTAAATCACTAGAAAGCGTAAATCACATCTCCAGGTTTTGGGGTACCACAGCGGTTAGCGCGGTTGCTTCACAGCTCCAGGGGTCCCAGTTTTGATTCCCAGCTTGGGTCACTGTGCGGAGTCTACATGTTCTCCCTGTGTCTGCGAGGGTTTCCTACGGGTGCTCCGGTTTCTTCCCACAGTCCAAACATGTGCAGGTTAGGTGGATTGGCCATGCTAAATTGCCCTTTGTGTGCAAAAAGGTGGGGTCGGGTTACTGGAGAACGGGGATAGGGTGGAGATGTGGGCTTGGGTAAGGTGCTCTTTCCAAGGGCCGAGGCAGATGGGCCGAATGGCCTCCTTCTGCATTGTAAATTCTATGAAACCACCTCAGAATGGGAAATTACCTTTACTAGGCTGTGATAGCTTCCAGACAGTCAGATGTCTGGATTGTTTAATTCCATTTCCCTTCACGCTTGAATGCATCTCAAGAACCGTTGTATGCAACTAACCACAATATTTATTACCATCTGGCTACGATTCACTACTCTTGACCACATCAAAAGCAGTAAATTGCTTTCTGCTGTCTGCTGAGAGAGGCAGCAGGTTTAGGAAACAGGTGTAAATAAAACAGTGATTTGTTTTCACTGTTTCTGTCTGGACTGCTGTTTAACTTCCAAGAAAGGATGACTGATGTGGGATGAGGGGGTGGTCTTTTTTATGGAGTGGTCTCTGTCATGGGGGTCTCTGGTGGGGGTGGGGTGGGCAGGATTTGCATTTTGGGGGAGGGGGCCCCTCCAATGGATTTTGGGGCACCCACATTAAAGACTTAGCCATTTTACCCACCGTGTGATCCACCGCGCAGTGGCCACATTGACAGATACCTGCATCAATCCATGCCCACGTGAACCCCGTCCAGAGGACTGAAGAATCGCGGAGGTGTGGTGACTCCGGTGCCCATGGATCCCATTTTTTGGACGATGCTGGATTCTCTGCCCGATCATGGATCACCCTGTCAGCATCGGGCAGTGGACAATCTAGCCTAATTCAAATCAGTAACAACGGTTCAGAATTTAAGTCAGTAATATGAATTCAATCCTGTTAGCAGAAAAGAGAAGGCATATAATTCATACTCTTATTTACTCACAACCCATCCCAACAATTAAAATAGCCCCCCAACCACATGGTAAGACCAAGACAGCCACCCTCTCCCCCCCCCCCACCTTCCTGTCGCCACCTCCAGGAGCTAACTGACCAATTCCTTGAACTGGACGATAAACAGTCACCATCTCTGGTAGAATCTTTCCATTGACCCCCCTCACTGAATATTTAACCTACTCCAGGTGTAAAACCTCCATTGCTTCACTTAACCAGGCCGAGGCACTGGGCGGAATTCCCAACCACCAACTCAGCAGGACTCGCCCCGAGCGATGAGCGAGGCAAAGGCGAAAACATTTGACCTCACACCCGATCACAGCTCTGGCAAGTCTGACACCTCCAATGTGGCTACTAAGGGATAGGATTCCATGTCGATGTTCAGAATCACCAACATGGTATTGAAAAAGGAGTCCCAAAAACCTAGCAGTTGGGACAGGACCCAAACATGTGCATGTGGTTAGCTGGCCCCATCGAACAGTGCTCGTACCTGTCCTCAACGCTTGCAAAAAAAACCAACTCATTCTTGCACTGGTCAGCTGCCCCTCCAAAACAACCTTAAGCTGGATCAAGCTCAGCCTCGCACATGAGGTCTGGTGTTCACCCTGCGAAGGGCCTCATTCTACACTATCCTCCAAAATAGGCCCCAGCTGCTCCTCCCACTTGGCTTTCCTCCACCGAGCTCCACACCAAGACCGGGCTCTCCACCAGACTCTGCCCATATATGTACCGAATGTACTGCCCACCTCCAACCCTGCGCCTGAAACGATCCTCTCTATCCAAGAGGATGGTGGCGCCTCTGGGAATGCCGGGAATGTTCCTCTAACAAAATTTCATAACGGGAGGTACCAAAATAAATCCGGGTGTGAGAGCCAAAATTTCTCTTTCAGTTCCTCCACGCTGGCAAACCGCCTCTCCAGGAAAAGGCCACAATCTCTCCAGCCCCTTCCACACTATAAACGTGGCATCCAACCTCACCGGCTTGAACAGGTGGTTAGCACAAAGTGGGGGCCAGCCTTGATACTGATCCCAGTTTACAATGTCGACAGAGTGGCCTCAAACTGGAGACCACCACCAGGTTTGACGAGTACTTTGCCCGTGCGAACGGAAGAGAAGCCGTTGCCCGTGCACCCAAACTGGACCCCCCAGCACAACCCAGATTCCATCTGCACCAGGGTAGACCCCTGGTACCCTCACCATCCCAACACCTCCTCTGCATCAGCAGCCCAGTAATACAATATCAGGTTCGGCAGCACAGACCTTCCGACAGTCTATCCCTCTGTGGAACAACCCTCCGAATGCCCCCAAATGAAGGCCGATATTAACCATTCCACCCCCCAAAAGAATTATTTGGGAAGAAAGACTCCAAGACACTAAAATGGAAACAGAAATCTTGGCAAAATGTTCATCTTAATTGACTGGACCCTATCTGCCAGGAAGATTGTCCCACCTTTTGTAGATCAGATTTGACCTTATTCACCCGGCTGGTGTAATTCAGCTTAGAGACTCGAGCCCGATCTCGAGCCACCTCAACTCCCAGATACTGGAAACTGGACCTGGCCAAGTGAAAAGGAAGTACCCCCAGACAGACATTCCCTGGGGTGCTGACCGGAAAATACTCGTTCTTCTCCAGATTTAATTTGTATCCAGAAAATGACCCAAAGCTCTTCAGGATCCTGATTATGTCACCCATGGTGGGCACTGGACCCTTCATACATAACAGAAGATCATCGGCGGACATGTTCCATTCCACCCTAACCATTTGTCTGAAGCCAATGGCTCAATCATTAATTCAAACAGGAGGGGAGACACAGGGCATCCCTGCCTCGTCTTCCTGTGCAACTGAATAAACCGCAAACTCATGTGGCTGGATTTTCGTTCCTGAGAGTAAGGGTTGATGCCGGGGCAGGGTTCGTGGACTTCCACGACAGCAAAACTGGCGCCGCAGCTGGACCAATTTAATGACCATCGAGGGGCTAGCATCGGCACCACATGGAGCACCATCGATTCCAATGAGAAATGGTGCCAGTTTTGCCATTGACAGAGGAAGCCGACAAGCTGCAGACACAAAGTCACACTTCACTTTCCACACACCATCCCAGCCAACACCATGGCACTGGTGTGCTGGAACGTGCCCCATATGGCTGATGGGTCGGCTGGGGCCAGAGAGCATCTGAGGGGGTGGCCTGGGATGGGGCTCCCATATGACCCATGGCCTTAGGTTCACAGTGGGCACTCAGCAACGTGTGCAGCTGCATGGCTGCCTTGACGGCTGCGGCAATGGCGTTCTGTGCCCGTCCACGCTAGCCCTGCTACTCCCCCGGCCCTGGCAGAACCCCCCTGGCCAGCGAAACACAACTGTCAGAAAACTATGGTGATGTTAGACAGTTTCCGTACACCCTTCGGGAACTCGGCCCATTGGAGGTGGAGAATCGCTGAGGCCCTGGAGAATACCAGGTAGGTTCCGCTAACGATATGCCAAAGGCATTTACTGTACGTGTGTTGTGGAATGCATTAATGCCACTATTGAGGCGGTGGAGAATTGCAATTTGATGTGAAATCGTTGCACGCCGCAATTTCGGCGTTGGAACCGATTCTCCGCCCAATCGTGTATCCTGATTGCGGCATTGGCCGACAGAGAATCCCACCCATGGTTCTTGTACAAACATTGGCCAAAGGAGCCTTGTACAGCAGACATTCCCACGACACAAACGTAGGGCCCAACCCAAACTTCTCCAAAACTGCAAAGAGGTACCACCACTCCACCTTATCAAACACCTTTTCTGCATCTAATGACACACTTGGCTCTGAGCCAGCTCCTGGGGTAAGAACTACGTTCAGCAGTCGCTGCACATTGGACAACAATCTTCAGCCCTTTACAGATCCCATTTTGTCCTCCCCAACGACCTCCGGGAGACAGGGTTTCAACCTCAATGCCAGAACCTTAGCTAACAGCTTAGCGTCCACATTAAACAGTGAAATAGGATGGTATGACCTCATTGTCCTTTTTCAAGAGAAGGGAGATGACTGCCTCCCCAAACATGGCAGGAAAGGAATCCCGGGACAAAGAATCATTGAACATACCCGTCAGTGATGGAAACTGCTACTCTGCAAATTTCTTGTAAAATTCCACCGGGGACTTGTCAGGCTATGGTGCATTCCCTGTTTGCATCTGTCCTATTACTGTTCGAACCTCCAGCCCTTCCTGCAATTCCTATCCCCACCACGAGGAACTCCCAAGTTTTTAATATTCATCTTATTAAGCCCAATGATATAGTTAATATCTGTATAACTTAAAATTTATTATTAAACATCTTTCTGTTTAATGTTTTGAACAATTTAAGGCGGTATTAAAGTATAGGTGAGCAGGGGATAGCGCAGGGAGACAGTACAATTTGCTGGGGAGAAGCCCAGGCTACTGAAGAAATGCTGTGTGCTCTGTGTAGCCAGCCAACAAGCTTGCAAACAGAGTGCTGAGAGGTGGTGGAGGATGTTGGTGGTGACATTAGATTTATCCTCACTACATTCAAGGAATCATAAAATCGTAGAATTTACAGTGCAGAAGGATGCCATTCAGCCCATCGAGTCTGCACCAGCCCTTGGAAAGAGCGCCCTACCCAAGCCCACACCTAACCTTTTGGACACTAAGGGCAATTCAGCATGGCCAATCCACCTAACCGGCACATCTTTGGACTGTGGGAGGAAACCGGAGCACCCAGAGGAAACCCACGCAGACACGGGGAGGAAGTGCAAACTCCGCGCAATCAGAGACCCAAGCCGGGACTCGAACCTGGCACCCTGGAGCTGGGAAATAACTGTGCTAACCACTGTGCTACTGCGACTCTTCCCCCCCCCCCCCCCCCTCCCCTATAGTTCTTTTTAAATTTTGCATTTAGAATTTTACATTTATAGGAGAAATTAGTGCTAGTTAACTGTAACTTATTTTAATTTAATAAGTATTTTTAAATTAATATACTAATTAGTTCTACTTATGAGATATGGGAGGTGCGTGAAGCTTCCAGCATTCCGGACAACTACATCTGCAGGAAGTGCACCCAATTGCTGCAGCTCACAGACCGCATGGACTGGTTGGAGATGCAGGTGGCGGAATGTGCCATAGACAGGAGTTTTAGTGATGTGGTTACACCCAAGGTGCAGGAATGTAGATGGGTGACGGCTAGAAGGATCAGGCAGTCAGTGTAGGAATTCCCTGTGGCTGTCCCCCCTCTCTAACAAGTATACCTTTTGGATACAGTTGGGCGGGGGGGCCTATTAGGGGAAAACAGCAGCAGCCAGAGCTGTGGCAGTATGGCTGGCTCTGTTCAGCAGGGAGGGATAAAGAGCAGAAGAACAATAGCTATAGAGGAGTCTATAGTTAGAGGCTGAGATAGACGTTTCTGTGGACGTGAAAGAGACTCCAGGGTGGTATGTTGCCTCCCTGGTGCCAGGGTCCAGGATGTCTCAGAACGGGCAGAGGACATTCTGAAGGGGGAGGGGGAGCAACCAGAGGTTGTGGTACATATTGATACTAATGACATAGGGAGAAAGATTGACAAGGCCTGGAGCAGGAGTTTTTACGGAGTTAGGTAGAAAGTTAAAAAAACAGGACCTCTCGGGTTGTAATCTCGGGATTACTCCTTGTGCCACGTGTCAGTGAGGCTAGAAATAGGAAGATAGTCCAGCTAAACATGTGGCTAAACTGCTGGTGTAGGAGCGATGGTTTTGGATATCTGGACTATTGGGATCTCTCGCGAGGCAGGTGGGCATGTACAAAGAATGACGGATTGCATCTAAACTGGAGGGACACCAATATCCTGGCTGCTTGGTTTTCTAGTGTCACACGGGCGGGTTTAAACTAATTTGACAGGGGGGAGGGGGGGGGGGTGGAACTAGAGCAATGGGTCCGAAGCTGAAATAACTGAGGGGGAACTAGAGAATAGGGGCAGTAAGACTCCGAGGAAGAGCAGGCAGGGAGATGTTGCAAAACACAGCGGGACTGGTGGTCTGAAGTGCATTTGTATCGATGCGAGAAGTATAACAGGTACGACAGATGACCTTAGAGCTTGGATTAGTACTTGGAACTATGATGTTGTCACTACAGAGACTTGGTTGAGAAAGGGACTGGATTGGCATCTAAATGTTCCAGGATTTAGATGTTTCAGGCGGGATAGAGGGAGATGTAAAAGGGGCGGAGGAGTTGCGCTACAGTTAAGGAGAATATCACAGTTGTATTGGTTTAGGGGCTGGTTTAGCACAGTGGGCTAAATTGCTGGCTTACAATGCAGAGCAACGCCAGCAGCACGGGTTCAATTCCCGTACCGGCCTCCCCGAACAGGCGCTGGAATGTGGCGACTAGGGGCTTTTCACAGTAACGCCATTGAAGCCTACTAAGCGTTTCTTATTATTACTGCTGGAGGATGCCTCAGAGGGCTCATGCAGCGAGGCAATATGGGTAGAGCTCAGGAATAGGAAGGGTGCAGTCACAATGTTGGTGGTTTATTATAGGCCAGCCAACAGCCAGCAGGAAATAGAGGTACAGATATGGAGGTGGATTTTGGAAAGGTGTAAAAGCAACAGGATTGTTGTGGTGAGAGATTGTAACTCCCCGTATATTGACTGCGACGCACTTAGTGCTAGGGGCTTGGATGGGGCAGAGTAAGGAGCATCCAAGAGGGCTTCTTCAAACAATATGTAGATAGACCAACTAGGGAAGGGGCTGTACTGGGTCTGGTATTGGAGAATAAGCCCAGCTAGGTGGTTGAAGTTTCAGCAGGGGAGCATTTCAGGAACAGTGACCATAATTCAGTAAGTTTTATGGTACTGTTGGATGAAACTAAGAGTAGTCCTCGGGTGAAGGTGCTAAATTGGGGGAAGGTTAATTATAACAATATTCGTCAGGAACCGAAGAATCTAGATTGGGGGCAGAGGTTTGAGGTTAAATCATCATCTGACATGTGGGAGGCTTTCAAACCTCAATTGACAGGAAATCAGGAACGGCATGTTCCTGTGAGAAAGAAGGATAAGTATGGCAAGTTTTGGGAACCTTGCATAATGAGGGATATTGTGAGCCTAATGCAAAAGAAAATGAAGTATTTGTAAGGGCTAGAAGGCTGGGAACAGTCGAAACCCATGAGGATGTAAGGAAAGTAGGAAGGAACTTGAGCAACGAGTCGTGAGTGCTTAAAGGGGTCGCAAAAAATAATTGGCAAACAGGATTAAGGAAAATCCCAAAGTGAGGCTTACATCAGTGGTAGGGAAATTATTGGAGAGGATCCTTCGAGGCAGGATTTGCTCCCATTTGGAAGCAAATGACCCTATTCGCGAGAGGCAGTATGGTTTCGAGAAAGTGACAAAGATTATTGATGAAGGTAGGGCAGTGGATGTTGTCTACATGGACTTCAGTAATGCCTTTGACAAGATCCTTCATGGCAGACTGGAACAGAAGGTGAAGTCATACGGGATCAGAGGTTAGCTAGCAAGATGGATACAGAACTGGCTCGGTCATAGAACACGGAGCGTAACAGTGGAAGGGTGCTTTTTTGAATGCAGGGTTGTGATGTGTTCTGCAGGGATCAGTAGTGGGACCTTTGCAGTTTGTGGTATTTATAAATGATTTGGAGGAAACTGGCCTGATTACTGATGACACAAAGGTTGATGGAATTGCAGATAATGATGAGGACTGTCAGAGGATACAGCAGGATTTAGATCGGTTGAAGACTTGGGCGGAGAGATGGCAGATGGAGTTTAATCCTGCAAGGCTCAACATTGCGGTTAGTATCCTGTTGCCCCTTGGACGGTGGTTCCTGCCATGGGGGAGTCCGGTGGGTAGGTCCACATACGGAGAGGTGAAGTTTGGGAAAGATTCTGAATGCAGTGTCCAGAAATGAGCATTATTCACCTAGGGAGTCAATTGGCCAGTTCTCATCTACTCGTAGTTTCTTAGGAGGTGGGTTGTGGATCCAAGGGATTAGTTCTCACAGTTCTTATTATTCTTCACTTTTCCTCTGACTTTGAGAGATTTTTGAGGGCATTTCCTTCTACTTCTCCCCGAGTAAAGGGTGCATGCGAGGGCTGGCTATGGTGTTTTTAGATGTTGAGTCTTGATGCATTGAACATTCAGTCACTCATCTATGGTTGCCTTTGGGTGGCTGAATCCTTTCTTCTTTAGAGTGGTCCTGATTTTGGGCGATGGGAGACTCATGTGTTTGGGAGGGGCCGGTCAGATCTTCCTCACAGGGCACTCCCCTCTATGGGGTTTGCGCTGACGACCCTCCCATCCTGGAGTGGATGTGGTTTTTGGCCCCACGATATCCAGTTGCCCTCTCGAGGGTGGGACTGGAGCTGGTGGTGCGGTGATCTGTTTTGCCCTTTGATGAGGGGATGGTGGAAGTGCAGATTCTTGCTCTTGGCTCCTGTGTTTGCTCTTTTCCACTTCTCCTATGGGTAACCCTCGACTGAGTATTTAGGTCTTCTCGTTCTCTTTGATTTTGTCATTTTACCATCTCGAAGGTGTAGGGTGGTTGCTTCTTTCGGTCTGGATCTGGAGAAGAGTTTAAACTCTGCTGTGAGAGTTAGTCGATTCCCCCTTAGCACTGAGGTTCTCTGGGTATTATTGTATTCTCTGTCATTTTGTTTTGTAGCTGTGGGTGAGGTGTAGGTCTCTAATGTTGCCTGTGAATGCACGGCAGAGCTGCAGAGCACTTGATGAAAACATCACATTGAACAAAATCTTGCGCATAGATCTTGCGTTAATGAGGGGGGGGGGGGGGGGGAGGTGTTAAACATTGAAGGACAATTAGCTTAACATGAATAGTACATAGTGGGGAATCAGGACAACATTTTGACAAAATCCATTCTTGTAATAACTCAGCTCAATTTGTATTGCAGCGTACACAAAAAAAGAATGAGGTTTTGCATCTTGCAAACCTGTGATCCTGCATCGTTTGTTATGTCATTGAAAAAGTTCCATCTGGATCCAGCTCCTTTATATATCTGTTTGCAGATGCATGATCACGGTACGTTATAAATTACGAACTGATTTTAGACAAAATGTAACAAATTGCAGCAATTAATTTCAATCGTGTTCTGTAAGAGCATAATTTACAGTTACTGCCTCAGCTTGCACACCATACAGTAAATCTAAACAACCTTAATCTTGAGTTTTCGGAGCAAAATTAGTATTCACAACAATCTAAATGGTTGCACATTGCATCCATTATGGTGTACTTCGCTTGCCGAATAGTACCACATAATGGATTGGATATGTATGTGCGAACACTGCCATTTTCACAAAAATACAGATCATATGCTGATTTCTTAAAAGCCGCAGCCACGGGGTGAGTAATCCATTCCAGTGCAGCATGTGGGCTGTGCATTAGGATGCAGCCGACATTTCAGACTTCCATGCCCGCCTCCGGAAGATACCAAATAACACGTCAGCCGAGCCAATTAACAGTACTGGGTGGGTTCCGGGTTGCAGGGTCCCAGGTTCGATTCCCGGCTTGGGTCACTCTCTGTGCAGAGTCTGCACGTTCTCCCCGTGTCTGCGTGGGTTTCCTCAGGGTGCTCCGGTTTCCTCCCACAAGTCCCGAAAGACGTGCTTATTAGGTGAATTTGATATTTTGAATTCTCCCTCTATGTCCCCGAACAGGCGCCAGAGTGTGGCGACCAGGGGATTTTCACAGTATCTTCACTGCAGTGTTAATGTAAGCCGACTTGTGACACTAATGAAGGTTATTATTATTATATCATGCCCAATCGCCAGCATGGAATATCCAGCGTTGGAGCTCACTGGCCAGGAAACAGATCGAGGTCTGTCATTTGAAGGGCCGTTTTGGCCTCTTGAGCCGAGCAGTGCAGAAATCAACCTCTCTGCAAGAGGTTTCAGGTTCATAAATCATCATTTTTTTTAAGCCAGTATCCATCTACGTCTTCCATGAAGTACTTCCAGCAGCCAAAGAATACTGAACAGCCAAGATTTAACTCTGCCCTCAGACAACCCACCATTACAACCAACCTGATGATAAAAATGGAAATATGGCTGGTGTAAATCTCATTCTGAAAGGCTTTTATTCCATTCTACCCATACTACAATAGTCGATTACTTTTTTTTTAATAAGCAAAACTTGCTTTTTACCTTCAATTTCCATAGTAACAGGCAGGGTTCTGATTTCCAGGTCCTAACTATAATCTCAGACTGGCAGATGATGCCAGGAGAACGAGACCTGATGGCTTTGTGGCCGATGACATGTTGGCGCATGCACTTTTCACTCCTGATTTCTGAGTGTATTGTTCAGGCCCAAGTCAATTGAGGGACGAGTTGGTCAGATTCTCACTCCTGGTGGCTTTCCAGGGACCACGACTGAAAGGTGGATGTCAGCAAGGTGTCCTGTGAGCTGCTGTGGTGCTTTGGGATGTTTTACTATGTTAATGGAAGTTGATTTATTGAGAAGGCCTTGACTATGAAATTCTACACAGTTCAATAGTCTGCCAAGCAGAGTTGCCGAAGCTCACACTTGGAAAAGTGCTCCAATTCTTGGCACTAATCTCCATGAGACACGCAGTCTACCAAAACATAACATGGAAATAATGACTGTGACCTAACTGGTAGAAGCTCTTTCTAATTCATCAAAAACACTGCCAGCAGTTAACAGCCGTAACAGCAAGTAACTACTTGCAGCGTAAGATACATCTGTTCAGCTTACTGCGGAAAACCTAGGATTCTTAGTAATTAATATTGCAGCTGCAAAACCATCCTCTCTGTTTGAGCATTTTAGGACAAAAGCATAATCTTTTTTAGCTATTTACATTCAGAGATGCTCCTGTGCTTCAACAGCTTTACTTTCTAAAACTACAGCCTTCAATATTCAATTTGGCGCTGCTGGGGAGAAAATCCAGTTTTCAGTATATATACACGACAGATTATATTGAATTATATTGTTTCATTACCATTTAATTCATTTTCTAGTGTTCGGATTCAATTCACCTTTTCCTTGCTCACATTTTCTTCCAGTTGCTTCCCCTTTCCGTGTCACCTGAATGTGTTAGCGTGGCAGACAGGGGGAGAATGTGAAAATTCCACACGGACAGTGACCTGGGGTCAGGACTGAAACCGGGTCCTCGGCGCTGTGAGGCAGTAGTGCTTACCGCTGTGCCGCCCCTTAGATATGTACTTCTAAGAAGGGTCACTAGGTAGTGATTGGATGTGGGAGCCCTAACAAATTTTTCGATCCCTAAATAAATATGGCAGATGAGCATTTATTAATCCGCAACACACTTTCAGGAATCCCTCAGGAATCTATTTGACCCCAATATGTTTCCCACCTTTGTTAATGTCACTGAGGATACTTGCGCGCTCTTTTCTTTAATACTTTTACTAGTAGCCGAATTAACTAAGATTGAATTAAATTAACAAGGAATATAACACTTTACACTCTGAGCTTGCTACACATCATATTTAGGGGCTGTTTAGCACAGGGCTAAATCGCTGGCTTTGAAAGCAGACCAAGCAGGCCAGCAGCACCGTTCAATTCCTGTACCAGCCTCCCCGAACAGGCGCCGGAATGTGGCGACTAGGGGCTTTTCACAGTAACTTCATTTGAAGGCTACTCGTGACAATAAGCGATTTTCGTTTCATTTCATTTCATTAATGGTCACCATTTTGTTAATTTTTCTTGTGAAAAACAAAATCTCCTCCTGTGTCACAGTTATATCATTGGTGAAAGATAACAGCCCTATTTCATGGACATGGGATATATTCAAACCTAAATCGAGTGCAGGCAAAAGCCATCAAGCCAGGTTTATGGCTAATTTTTAGATGCGTCATTTGATGCAATTTTCTCTGCAGCTCGTGTCGTGTTTATGCATTAGTGCCACATGAAATGGTGCTGCTCAAAACGCGTCGGATACTTCAGTGTTCGCAGCAGTCCCAGATGTAAATTTCATGAAACACCCGAGCTTGTTCGAATAGCCCCTTGCTACATTCTGTTGCTGTGCCATCAACTTAGAAAGTGAGAGAATGTCAAGTGTAAAATTAAAATGAGTGGATATTGGTAGCTCAGTATTCTTTAGGTGGTCTACTTAATGGTTGTAATTATTTTCAAACTTGTGAATGTTGCAGTCAGAGTTTTAGAGCACAGAAAGATGCTAATTTGAAATATTAGTTTTTCCTACAGCTTTATGCCATTACTGATTTCTCAATTGTCAGCAATGTCGCTGTTTAACAAACTTGTTATCTAGCTTTAAGGTTAGTTTTGCATGTGTACAGGGTGAGACTGAGACGGGTAGGATTAGCACCACTGTAAAGGTCCTGAACCACTTTTTTTAATCCTCTACATTTCAAGAACAGGAAGTTAATATTTTGATTTAAGATTTATTCCTGATTAACACAAGCATGGCCCCTAGACTACCCTAATTCTGGTCTCCCATTGATGTAAACATCTCTGTCTACCCAATCGAACCCTTTGATAATCTTAAAGGCCTCTATCATATTCCCCTTCAATCTGTTCTTTTGTAGATAAAACAGCATCGGCCTGTTTGGTTTTTCCTGATAACTTTTCATTTCTGGTATCATTCCAGTAAATCTTTTTTCACTTTCTCCCGTATCTCCAAATCTTTTTTTATAATGGTAATACGGTTTAATCAAAGCATATTCGCCACATCTAGAGTACTGTGTGCCTGCACCAGAAAGGGTGCACAGGAGATTCACCAGGATGTTGCTGGGCTGGAGCGTTTCAGCTATGAAGAGAGGCTGGTTAGGCCGGGATTGTTTTCCTTCGAGCATAGCAGACTGAGGAGGGACCTGATTGATGTCAGAAAATTATGAGGAACAAATAAGGGGAAGATACTTCCCCCTTAGTAGAGGGGTCAATAACCAGGGAGCATAGATTTAAGGTAAGGGACAAGAGATTTAGAAGGGGATTTGAGGAAAAACATTTTCACCAAGTGGGTGGTGGGAATCTGGAATTCGCTGAAAGGGTGGTCGAGGCACGAACCCTCACAACATTTAAGAAGCAGTTAGATGAGCGCTTGAAATGTCATAGCACACAATTTATGGACCAAGTGCTAGAAAATGGGATTAGAATAGATAGGTACTTGATGGCTGGCACACATTCGATGGGCCAAAGGGCCTCTTTCTGTGCTGTAAAACTCTGACTGTGACTTTCACAAGTTTACTTCTCGGCTTTTCAATTCAAACATCAACAGGCGATCACTACTTTTAGTGATTCATGTATCTATCCCCCGATTCCTCTGTTCCTCTATCGCACATATGTGGAGGCAGTGACTTAGTGATATTATCACTGGGCAGACAATGCAGAGACCCAGTAATACTTGAGGACCCAGGTTCGAATCCCACCATGACAGATGGTGAAATTTGAATTCAATAAAAATCTGGATTTAAAAGTCGAATGATGACCATGAAACCATGTTGATTGGTGTAAAAACCCATCTGGTTCACTCATGTCCTTCAGGGAAGGAAATCTGCAATTCTTACCTGGTCTGACCTACATGTAAGGTTCGGTTTCAGTCTTGCGTGAACATATCATAGCATTTACAGTGCAGAGGCCATTCAGCCCATCGAGTCTGCACCGGCTCTTTGAAAGAGCACCCTACACAAGCCCACACTTCCACCCTATCCCCATAACCCAGTAACCCCCACCCAACACTAAGGGCAATTTTGGACACTAAAGGCAATTTATCATGGCCAATCCACCTAACCTGCACATCTTTGGACTGTGGGAGGAAACTACAGCAGCCGGGGGAAACCCACGCACACACTGGGAGAACGTGCAGACTCTGCACAGACAATGACCCAAGCCGGGAATCGAACCTGGGACCCTGGAACTGTGAAACAATTGTGCTAACCACTATGCTACCGTGCTTCACATCTGTGTGGAGTTTGCACCTTCTCCCCGTGTCTGCATGGGTTTCCTCTGCGGGTTACAGTTCTCTCTCACAGTCCAAAGATATGTAAGTGAGGTGAATTGGCCACGCTAAATTGCCCCTTAGTGTCATAAAATGTGCAGGTTAGGTGGGGTTATGGGGATAGGGCAGGGGAGTGGACATGGGTAGGGTGCTCTTTCAGAGGGTTGGTGCAGACTCTGGGCCAAATGGACTCCGTCTGCACTGCAGGGATTCTATGGATTCCTTTTGAGATAATCTACAGCTCTTTGCAACTGCTCAACCTCAGGGTACAGAACCATGTGTTTCAGTGCCACGGAATATACAGTTAATGCCAAGTCAATGGCATGTGGGAGAACTATGATTCAACAGCTGGGAACAAACCAAGTCAGAGGGACACAGAAAGGGAATGTGTTTGCAGTTTCTACAGCTCTAGCCATTCTTTTGTTGCTGTTTCACTGCATCAATCCTGCTGCCCATCTTGACTTAACGGAAAACTAGCTCTTTGGGTAGTCAGCATCTTGATTTGGCCACTTGTGGCTTCATGTGCTCTGGTAGTGTCACCCGCCTGTAATATTGTGGCCTTATCCTTTCCAATCAGTGTTTTTTTATAATTCGTGGTGTGCAGTCCTTCAAATGAGCTGATCTGTCAGTCTTTCATCTGTGTCCTTGGATTTGCATTTTCGGGCTGCATTTTTCAATCTTGTTCAGAAATTGTCAACAGGCTCACCTGGTTCCTGCCTCAGGCTTTGAGATGGGTGCTTAATTGTTCAGAAATTTTGACTGGGTTTCCACTGTCATCCTCACTAATCTCCCAGCTATTAACACATTTAATCCTTATCCACCTGTCTATTGAGCTGACCATTTCCTCTTCACTGGAAAGCTGTCATTTGGAAAACTGTTGAATGTCGGTCTTCACTTTTTAAAAAAACTTCTCATATATATATATATTTATGGGGGGGGGGGGGGATCTCCTAGAGACTTATAAAATTCTACCAGGACTAGACAGGGTAGATGCAGAGAAGATGTTACCAATGATGGGTGTGTCCAGAACCAAGGGTCACAGTCTGAGGACTCAGGGTAAACCATTTCTGACAGAGATGAGGAGACATTTATTCACCCAAAGAGTGGCGAGCCTGTTGAATTCATTACCACAGGAAGTAGTTGATGCTAAGTCATTGAATATATTCAAGAGGCGGCTAGATATAGCACTTGGGGAGAATGGGATCAAAGGCTATGGGGAGAAAGTAGGATTAGGCTATTGAATTGGATGATCAGCCATGATCGTGATTCATGGCAGAGCAGGCTTGAAGGGCCAAAAGGCCTCCTGCTCCTATCTTCTCTGTACCTATGACATCTTCAGTTTCCCAATTCATCAAGTGGCTTCTCCATCAATGCATCATGCTGCTGTACCTCTCCACTGTCTTCACCGATGGACCCATGCCGCAGCAGCCTGGGAAACAAGTTCCTGCTGCCATCTGTAGGGTGGTACTTCTTCACACAGTCAACAATGAACATCTCCACTTTGCTGCTGACAACAAGTCTATGAAGATAAGGCTTAGTTCCTATAATTGCACCATGGTATACTGTTGTACGAATGTCAGACAAGAGTCAAAATATTTCTCGGGACGCCTACCCACTTGAAACAATTAAACACAGATGCTAACATAATGGAGAGAGATATTTTAAATAAACATTTGTACAATAAAATCCAATCTCATATTTCAAGACCATAAGGTTTACATTTTGGGGTGCACCTTGTTGGTTCCCAATATTGCTGCCACTCTTCTTACAGGGCAGCACGGTAGCATAGTGGTTAGCACTGTGGCTTCATAGCGCCAGAGTCCCAGGTTTGATTCCCTGCTGGGTCACTGCCTGTGCAGAGTCTGCACGTTCTTCCCCGTGTCTGCATGGATTTCCTCCGGGTGCTCCGGTTTCCTCCCACAGTCCAAAGATGTGCAGGTTAGGTGGATTGGCCATGCTAAATTGCCCTTCATGTCCAAAAAGGTTACATGGGGTTATTGGGTTAAGGGGATAGGATTGAAGTGAGGGCTTAAGTGGGTCGGTGCAGGCTCGATGGGCCAAATGGCCTCCTTCTGCACTGTATGTTCTATGTTCTTCCGTAATCTGAACAGTCATTCAAATGTTTTAGAAGTAAAGCGATTGAGTAAAAGGTACTAGCAGCTCAAGAAATAGATTTCAATGTGCACCTGACTGAACAACACTGAAATTATGTACATCTGCCAAGTTCAGGCTGCATGTTCCAACTTCAATACTAAGTCATAACTCCAGACAATAAATATAATGCCAAAAATTAGGATTTGGAGAAGTCTCAGGTTTTTAAGTAAAACTGTCAAGAAAGGAAAGGACAAACACAGAAGACAATTCAGAGATTACATTTAACCAGGCTATTGAGAAAGGTAGAAACTGTTTGGTATTTTCACTTTTATGTGAAAATGTATTCAGGAAATCAGAAATTTCAGTTACAGCAACAGAAATAGATATTGAACAGCCATTTTCACCCAGGCATTTTGAATGATTTGTATGAAACTGGTGGTTAGAATTCTCCATCTCAGAATTCTTTACTCATAGTACAATATAGCAGTATTGTGCATCACAGCAACATCTTTAACGTTGAAAACACCTATTACAGTGTGACTTCTAGGAATAATGAGTCTTGGAAATACTTAATAATGTTTCCAATTAAAGGCATGTCCCGCATTCTCAATTCAAATATGCACCAGTGTAGTGTTAATTGTTAAGTATGTAATTGCAGCCATTTTGAGCATAATAAAACACCTCAGATGAGATGAATCCGAATTTAATCTAATTTTATTAACAATTGTTTGAAGGGCACCAGGACTGGTTCGTTGCCTTCTTCAAATACTCCCATCAGATCTGAACGTACACTTCACCATTCAGCCTGGGCCTCCGTTTTTAATTCCTTATCTAAGGATGAGAATTCCTTCAATAGTGCAGTGGCGTGTCAGTCTAAATTACACATTCAAGCCCTTCAACAGAGCTCGAGTCCACAGCCTTGTGTCTTAAAGCACAGAAAACCAGCAATTAAGTGAAGCTGTCTTCGATTTCAGAGTTAGCATAGCTGTTTCGATGCAACTCTAGCTTGTGATTTACCAAGTTAGAGAGATCTAGCCAGGCAATAAAATGACATCTATTAACATGGAGGGCAGTGACCACATCCTTATTATTTTTTCACAACTTTAGAAATGTACTGGAATTACAGTGATCAGTGTCAAAACACTGTGAAGCAGTTTCTCATCCTCTCATTAGCTATATTACCAATTTCACAGAAGTATGCGCTTTGAAAAATATCATCAGAATCGTCTCCCAATTAGATTCCTGATGATCCTCTGAATAGAAATTTGGAGACATAACTATTAAAATGGTGGACTGCAAGATCCAGCGATGCACTATGCTCTAGTATGTAGGCTACTAAATTTTCAAAGCAAATAAATTCTGAAGCAGGAAGGAAAAGGGGTTGAAATTTTAGAATATCACAGACTCAAAAGCATTGATCTCCCATGGCAAATCTGCAAACTTGGTTGAATAACAGAAAATCAAGGAAATGTTTCAGGAGCAGTGTTTGAAGTAGTCAGTGCCGCACCCAACACAACTAACCGTTTTTCACCAGGAGGCAAGAGAACAAAGTAGCTGCCCATTGGAATATGGTGTCTTTTTGCGCTTCGTCGTGTGTTATGATATAAAGGCACTATTGTCTTGGAAGGGATTATGCAAACACCTTGTGGGTTCATTTATTTAGACTAGGCCCACGGGAACGTTTATACAGTGGAGTAAGTGGAATAAAGCTTGAAGACACTAACAGCAGAGATGTCTATGTGTGTTCTGCTCTAAAGCAAAAGTGAAACAAAATCAGGGTAGCATTACGTACTGCCCTTCTCCTGCTGCAATCCCTTGATGGCATATTATAATATACTCCTTTATTTTAAAGATATTTACCTCCCACTTCCAAGGAAGTATAATTATTTACAATATACGTTCATGTTTAGTTGCCATTACCTATGTGGACAAGCTGATGAATTTCTGAGTCTCTAAAGTGTAAAGGTAATCAGTTGGTATGTCCAGATCTGGTAAGGGTAATGTTGCCTAGAGGTGTCTTTGCTTGTTCAGTGACCTGAAGGATTGTCATTCTTGGATGTTGCTGCTGGTTGCATTTGGGATCTTGTCCTAGATGCACTAGGATTGTACAGTGGTTGAGGAGCTGGAATTGATCTGATTTGTCCTCCGTTATGCCTCACTGTTGCGTCTCCGTGTGTAATGATTTTGTAGGACCTTGGTTCTGAACAAATCCTTGTCACCTCAGCTGTGGGATCCTGGGTGCAAACTTGTTCTCCCAACTTTAAACTTGGAAATTCTGCACCCGTACCCGTATTTTTTTGGGATCTTCACTTGCAGTTTTAAAAGTTGCTCTTTAGTTTCTGAGAGAGTAGAATGCGTAAGAGTAGGTACTTTGGTATACGCTGTTCTGCTGAGCATGAGCTCTGCAAGCGATGGAATCGTTGCACTTAACGGTGTCGCTCTCAGATTTAGAACAGTACAGCACAGAACAGGCCCTTCAGCCCTCGATGTTGTGCCGAGCAATGATCACCCTACTCAAACTCACGCATCCACCCTATACCCGTAACCCAACAACTCCCCCTTAACCTTACTTTTTAGGACACTACGGGCAATTTAGCATGGCCAATCCACCTAACCCCGCACATCTTTGGACTGTGGGAGGAAACCGGAGCACCCGGAGGAAACCCACGCACACACGGGGAGGACGTGCAGACTCCACACAGACAGTGACCCAGCCGGGAATCGAACCTGGGACCCTGGAGCTGTGAAGCATTGATGCTAACCACTATGCTACCATGCTGCCCTAACATTACAACATGTAGGTTTTGCTTGGGTCTGTCTACCTTTGAGAATTAGGGAGTTCACCATGCAAATCATTCATTCAGCTAGGTTGTTAGATCTAGGATAATGAGGAAAAGTGGTGTGCTCTATACTCCACTTCTCACACCAACCTGAAATGTTTTCCCAATAAATTGCGGACCATTATCAATAATGATCTCTCCTGGTACATCAAATAAACTAAAAACAGCACAAGGGGTGTGCACAATAGCTGTGTTTTTGTGCACACTGATGTATTGGGCAATTATTGAATAACGGAATACTTAAAATAGTCGACAATGAAGTCAGTGACATGGACATGAAAATGGTCAGGTGCAATTTTGGACCAAGGATGGGTAGGAACTTTATGTGGAGTCCATGGTTCTTTCTGCCTACTTGGCATTTGATCTTATCATGCCTCACACTCTTGATGGTGACTTCAATGGCATCTTTTATATCCGGCCAATAGGCTTTCTGTCTTGCGGGTTCTTCTCATCAATCTATGTCCATTTGTGAATGATAACATTGGTGAAAAATATTAGGTCGCAAAGACTCTGGTATGATGACCTGCCTGCCTGTAAAACTGACTTGCCTTGGTGATGTCCAGCTCCTCTTGATAATACCAAAATGGTCTAATGTCTGTGAACATGCTGAATTGAATGAGGCCATCCATCAATGATAGTTCCCATGGTTTTTGTAGTATCGAACCTTTCACTGTATCTTCTTGTAGCTGCCGGCATTTCTGTTGTGCAAAATGTATCAGATCAATTTGGAGAACATCTCCCAAGTTCGATATCAATGAAGTCAATTTGTAGATCTAAGGATTTAGCTTCTGTTTTCACTGGGTTAAGGCAATCTGCTAACTGTATTTGATGTGACCATGAACTTACCAGGCTTGTACCTAATCTCACATACGTAACTTTGAACCTTAATCAAGGGATTTTGCAATCTTGGCGGCTCGCTGATCAATGGTTTTTACTAAATCATCTCCAGTGACTTGTGGTCAGTCTCTATCACAAAATCTTTGCAAAATAGATCGGTATGAAATTGCATGATTAAATACAGTAAAGCTGATGTTTCCTGCTCAATGTTGGAGCAGTTAGATTTTGAAGCAAATGCAGTCGCTACCTTTCTGATGGTAGAACACATAAATGAAAGAGTCAAAAACATGACAAGCATGGGTGGAGTTTAAAGTGTCTTTCCTATTTCATTAAGGGCAGTAATCAGCAACAACTTTTGGTACAGTGGTTAGCACTGCTGCCTCACAACACCAGGCCAAGTGACCTCCTTCTGCACTGTAAAGTCTATGAACACAAGGGACCTGGGTTCAATTCCAGCCTTGGGTTACTGTGTGGAGTTCGCCCCATATCTGCGTGTGCATTCTCCGGGTGCTCTGGTTTCATCCCACAGTCCAAAGATGTGCAAGTTAGGTGGATTGGCCATGCTGAATTGCACCTTAGTGTCCAGGGATACATGCAGTTTAGGATATGGGATTACAGGGTGAGGGGGGAGTGCGCATGGGTAGAGTATCATTCAAATGGTCAGTACAGACTCGATGGGCCAAATGGCCTCCTTCTGTACTGTAGGGATTCTATGAACTTGCATTTATAAAGTTCCGCGAACAATGCCCTCGGGGTGCATTGGAAAGGAATTCGGAAAGAAGGGAAACTTAGTCAAAGAGGTATGTTGAGGAGAAAGAAAATCTTTGATCCAAGAGGTGACTTTTATGGTGGATATTAAAAGAAGTAGAGATATAGGGGTTGTGGAGGAGATTTGACTGAGCCCATGTAACTCAGTGGGAAAGAAAATCACGAGATGTCAAACAGACTGTTAATTCACCTGTTTTACATAACCATGCAAAGACAAAATTATCTCATGAGTTCAAATCTTACGACTTTGAGAAATCAAATTTCAAGTAATTGGAAATAAATAGCTGTTTATAAAAATCGATCTTGCATTTTTTGGGCTATTGTAAAATATCCACCTGCAATCTTCACCTGCTCTGGTCTGGCTCTTGTGTGACTCCAGGCCCACACCAATGTGATTGGCTCCACTGCCCCTTGAGATGTTTCAAACCACTGTTCAGGAAGTAGGCCCACCACCATCCCTAGACAACAAGGAATGGACAATAAATACTTGCCTTGCCATAAGACCATAAGACATAGGAGCGGAAGTAAGGCCATTCGGCCCATCGAGTCCACTCCACCATTCAATCATGGTTGATTTCAACTCCATTTACCCGCTCTCTCCCCATAGCCCTTAATTCCTCGAGAAATCAAGAATTTATCAATTTCTGTCTTAAAGACACTCAATGTCCCGGCCTCCACCGCCCTCTGTGGCAATGAATTCCACAGACCTACCACTCTCTGGCTGAAGAAATTTCTCCTCATCTCTGTTCTAAAGTGACTCCCTTTTATTCTGAGGCTGTGCCCCCGCGTCCTAGTCTCCCCTGCTAATGGAAACAACTTCCCTACGTCCATCCTATCCAAGCCATTCATTATCTTGTAAGTTTCTATTAGATCTCCCCTCAACCTCCTAAACTCCAATGAATATAATCCCACGATCCTCAGACGTTCATCGTATGTTAGGCCTACCATTCCTGGGATCATCCGTGTGAATCTCCGCTGGACCCGCTCCAGTGCCAGTATGTCCTTCCTGAGGTGCCTGAGGATCTTACAACCTGATGCTAAATTTAAAAAAACTTGCCAAAAGGTGCCAATCGCCCTCCTTCAGTTCTGAAGATTGTATCAGTGACACCTCTTTGATGCTATTTGATTTCATTAAACTCCCATTGACATAAGTGCCAAATGGCTGCCTGTGCTCTTCATGGAAGATGTGCTCAGGAAGCATTGAGCAATGGAGAACAGTGGGCATCAACTGGTATTTCCAAATTCCTTTATTCGTAGTTGTCTGTATGCATTTACCAAGTGCGTTGAAATCAGCTATGCCTACATGGGACAATTTACTTCTACCTTTCAAAACCAAGGGTATATAACATATGATGGCAATTAACTGTTCAAGATCGTCACCGTTCTTAACATCTCTATTGGAAAAGCCCTCCAAAATTTGAACCCCAGTTCAATTCAGGGCCATCCAGGATCTCCACTAGGGGGATTGACTAGGGGGCCATCATCAATCGATAATTCTTCTACACTTTCATTGCTTTATGCTGCCTGTCCAACTCATTATTTAAATGTCATGTGGTGTCTCTATCTATGCTGCTATTTTCTTCAAGCATTTGCAGTCCCAGTTCATGCCCTACTACCTGTTCATTTGCAGTTGACCAGTACCACCCACTTCATTCTATATGGTGAGTGCAAATCATAGAATATACATAGCGAGCATTTGTCTGTACCTTTGTTCAAGCCAACACCATTACCTCCTCAATGAAAGCCTACCCCAGTATTAGTTCAGAAATTATAGCAAAAGCAATGGGGGACTGTAATTTTCATAAAGATTGGGAAGAGCCAAGTGGCAGAAGTCAGAAAGTTAATGATTTTCTTGAGTACATTCAAGATTGTTTTCTGGAGCAAATTGTTTTAGGACCAACAAAAAGGAACATGCTGCACTAGATTTAATATTGAGCAATGAACCAGACTTAGTTACTCTAACCAGAAGAGAACAGTTATATAATACTGGTCGTAATGTAGACAATAAGGCATAGGGTCCATTCGGCCCATCGTGTCTGTTCCACCATTCAATGAGATCACGATTGACCTGATGTGATAAATCCTCAACTCCACTTTTTTGCCTTATCCCATAACCTTTGATTCCCTTACTGATTAAAAACTGTCTATCTCAGCTTCCAACATTTAACAATCCAGTCTCTACAGTACTCTGCAGATTTACTACCCCCTGAGGGGGTAATCTTTTAAATGGGCGACCCCTAACTCTGAGATTATGCTCCCTGGTCCTGGACTCTCACGCAAAGGGAATCAACCTCTACCCTGTCAAGCCCCTAAGAATCCGACATGTCTTAATAATTTTGTGCATCATTCTTCTGAACTCCAATGAGTATGGGTCTAACCTACTCAACCTCCATACTCAGGATCAACTGTGTAAATCTTCTCTGGATTGCCTCCTATGCCAGTATATATTTCCTTGGAGAAGGGAACCAACTTCACTGTACTGCCTGGACTGTCCTTCAACTTTCAGGCAGGGGTGTCTAATGATAGTCTCTGATGGGGGTCTCTAATCAGTGTTTTTAATAGGGTCCCTGATGGGAGTGGCTGATGGGTGTCTGATTGGGGTGACTGATGAGGGATTCTGATGGGGTGGTCTGATGGGGATGATTGATGGGGATATGTTGGAGGGGTTTGATAAGGGTAACTGATGGGGGGTCTGGTTGAGCACAGTGGGCTAAACAGCTGGCTTGTAAAGCAGAACAAGGCCAGCAGCACGGGTTAAATTCCCATACCAGCCTCACCGCACAGGCACTGGAATGTAGCGACTAGGAGCTTTTCACAGTAACTTCATTGCAATCTACTCGTGACAATAAGCGATTTTCATTTCATTTCAGTACTCCAAGTGTGGCCTAACTACCGTCGTGTATAGTTTTAGCAGGACTTCCTTATTTTCCTACTTTATTCCCTTTGAAATAAAGGCTATCATTGCTTTTGCCTTCCCAATTACCTGCTGAATTTGCATACTGGGTTTTGTGCAAAACATAGCCCGCCACATGGATCCTAAAGTTGTCATGATCAGGTACAGAAAATAATCAGAAAGACCATTGGAAAGCTGGCCTTTATTTCTAGAGGAGTAAAATACAGAATGGTAGAAATTATGCTACAGCTGTTAAAAGCCCTGGTTCGATCCCACCTCAAATAGTGTGAGCAGTTCTAGTTATCACACCCCAGGAAGGGTATATTGGCCTTTGAGGGAGTTGTGCAGGGTATTTGTAAGGACAAGTTTGGAGAAACTTGTGGGTCCGGTAGAGATAGAATCTGTTGAAACTATGGACAATGGAGCCCCTCAGGTGGTCTGGGACAGGGCAGGGTGGCACCCTGGTTCTGGCACTCTGCCAGTGCCAGTATGCCCTGGTGCCAAGTTGGCACTGTCAGGGATCGGGCCCGGGGGGTGGGGGAGGGGACCCAACCAGGTAGAGGGTAGTGAGCTGGGATTCCAGGGAGCCTCCCCAGCGTTTGGGGGGGGGGGGGGGGGCTGGGGACCGTACCATGTAGAGGGTAGTGAGGTGGGATTCCAGGGAGCCTCCCCAACATTTGGGGGGGGGGGGGGGGGGGGTGAAAATGGGAGGCTCTGAAAGGGGGTGGAGGAAGATTGGGACAGCTTTCCAAAATGGCGTCCCGAGGTCGCCAGCAGAATATCCCTCTGTGCATCCTTAGCGGAGAGAAGCTTCCTGAGGCTCAAAAAAATGGCAAAGGTGCCGTTGAATAGCGAGTGGTTTCTCAGCACCGCAGCCACCGAGAAACACGCCGTAAAACGCACCCGAAACTAAACATTGACATTTTGTAGGTGAATATATGGGGGGATTGAGTGCAGCATATGCAATGTTACTGATGATAGAAAGTTATCTAGGGAAGTTAAGTGGTGAGGATGTTGCAAAGAGGCTGCAGAGGAATTTGGACAGTTTGGTTGAATCAGCAAGAACATGATGGATGGGATGTAACATGGCCAAGTTTCAACTTACCCACTTTGGGTAGGAAAGATAAAGCCGACTATGTTTTGAACAGTGAGACACTAAAAAATGTTCACATTCAGAGGGACCTGCTCTACTTGTTCATGAATCTCAGTAAACATGTATGCATAGCAAACGTTACGGAAGGTAAACGTCATAAACGGATTGCAGTATAGGACTAAATTACTACAATTATTGCAGGGCATTGGAGCAGTATGTGCAATTTTAGTCTCTTTACCCAAGGAAAGATCTTTCTGCCTCGAGGGAATTCAGTGGTCTCTGGTCAGGGGATTGTCCTAAGGGAATTGACAGGTATGAGGATTGTGCAGGAAGGGGGAATTGAGGTCAAAGATCAACCATAATCTGACAGAATGGCAAAGCAGACCCGAAGGGCTGAATAACAACATCTGTTCCTATTTCTTATGCTGACAGTGGGATTAAGTGGAAGATGTGTTTCATGGTAGCAACGCGTTGAAATTGGCGGAAGGTGAAACTTTGAATGCGGAGTCTAGTGGGGTAGAAAGTGTCATCATTCCACAGGAACCGCTCCCGCCTTGAGATCCTGCTCCACTCCTCCATTGCACCGACTCTTCTTCCCATCGCACCTTCCGCTGCAATCACAGAAGGTGCAACACCTCCTCCTTACCTCCTCCCTCTCACCATTCAAGGTCTCAAATGGTCTTTTCAGGTTATTGCTCGTTCTGGGTGAGTGTGCTTTACACTCAATTACATAGAACATAGAACAGTACAGCACAGAACAGGCCCTTCGGCCCTCGATGTTGTGCCGAGCAATGATTACCCTACTCAAGTCAACGTATCCACCCTATACCAGTAACCCAACAACCCCCCACCCATTAACCTTATTTTTTTTTAGGACACTAAGGGCAATTTAGCATAGCCAATCCACCTAACCCGCACATCATTGGACTGTGGGAGGAAACCGGAGCACCCGGAGGAAACCCACGCACACACGGGGAGGTCGTGCAGACTCCGCACAGACAGTGACCCAGCCGGGAATCGAACCTGGGACCCTGGAGCTGTGAAGCATTTATGCTAACCACCATGCTGCCGTGCTGCCCCTTTTTTTGCTCTGTTTTATTCCTTAGCTCTAGAGTCGCCAGGTATCCTTATGATACCGCCACAAGATTCAAGTTCAAGTTCAGATCAATGACTCAATACACCAGTTAGTAAGTTCAAACAAGACACGTTTATTATTACACAGTTATTTACTACTCATGCATATAACACTAAAAGACTAGGCTATTCCTACCACTAACAGGCCAATACTTATCTGGAATAAGGGAACTGCCGGATCAGGGAACAATGGCCTCTTGCTTTGTCCTGGATCTGCAGGCTTCCAGTTGGTGTGGACTAAAGGGGTCAGGAGTGTCTACTCTCGTAGCGTGCGTTGTATGACACTTACTTGATGGCGGCTGCTGACCAGGCCTCTCCCTCTCAAGGTCTTCTGCTGCAAAGGTGTTCTGCTGGGAGGGCTGGCTGGTCAAGAAGAAAGAATCAGTCCTGGGACCTGACTTTTATAGGTCCCAGGGGCTTCGCGCCCTTCTGGGCGGACCCTCTATAAACTTGCAATCGATTGGGCCTATTCCCAATCGATTGATTTGAATTTCCCCAATAACGGGGCTGTTCCTCGATCACTGGGCGGTTCCTTCCACCTTATTGGTGTCCTTTGTCTCAGACTCCACTGGCGCCGGGATGTCTGACCTTCTATAGAATGTTTCAATCTCTTCTAATTGTTGTGTCCATTGTGCCTGGGAATCACCGGGAATCGCTCACTTATATGTGCAACTCGTTAGTTACAATGCTGTCTGGTTTCTTTAGCAGCTAGAATACACGGGGGATTCTGCAAACTGTTTGTCTCTTTGCAACTGTCCATTTTTCCCTGTAACCTTTGCGTTCTTCCATTTTGTGTGAGGAAGTGGCCAACCCAGGTGGCTACAAGGTTAAGCAACGTTTCCCTTGCACCTCCCTCAATTTGGTTTATTGCATTTGCTGCTCCCAATGAAGTCTCCCCTACATTGGGGAGACGGAAAGCTGACTGGGTGACCACTTTGTAGAACACCTTCGCTCCATCCTCAAGCATGAGTCCACCTTCCCATCCCTTGCCATTTTACCTCAGCACCTTGCTATTAGCCCATAACTTTAGAATATCGTCAGGAAGACATGGCCTGCTGACACAGAGGGAAAGGTGCACACTTACCCATGCTCAGAAATGGTGGAGAACTTTCTGGTTCCAGTGGCAGCCATGGACCTGTGGCGGGACATCCTTCGCGGGCTCCAGGCAGTGCAGTTTGTATGTAGCCACGCCCTCTTGTGACACCGAAGCTGCAGAACGCCCTTTGAGGTCAGGTGTTTAAACAGCAGGTTTAGATGGAAGACAACAAGCACCAAGTTTTACAAATGTTTTGAAGGTATGTTGAAGTTTTTTCTAAGTTTCTTTTTGCTCTTTTATACAGGCATTGCCGTTGTTACCCTAATTCTTTATTTTATTTTCTATGATTAAAGGCATTATTTATTTATAAGAGAACATAGGTTTTGTTGTTTGTTTTAAATCTGTGAAATTATTTAAATCTGCACTATATTATATAACTTTACATTGCGGCATGCTTAAAAGTGTTCATATTATTTAATTTGGAGAATGGCAACTGAAAATTTAATTGGGAAGAAGAGAAGCCAGAACTTCTTGGACCATTAATAATGGAGATTCTTGAAGCACGACAAAATGTAAATAACACCGTCTCCTTATAGTCCCGCAGAAAGGGCCATAAAATGCTGTTACAACATGGTTCTGACCTGGCCATAAGACTTAAACGTTCCACCCAGAGCCTTTTGATTTTAGCTGTCACTGTGCTTGTAACATTTTTTACTTTATTTGTGTTTATCATTATTATATTTCTGCTTTGTTTGCCTCAATTTTGTAACTAAGTTTAAGTTATGTTATTTAAAGGCTGTGCTTTTATGTTTGAATAAAACATTTGCAGAAGTTTGTAAAGTTTATTGCAAAACATGTATTAACAAATGTAATTTTAAATATACCATAGTTTCAAACCAGTTAAAATTTAACTTCATGTGCAACTTTATCAGCTGAACAATGACATTTTGTTTAATAACTACCTCAACGTTTACAAATTTCTTGCAATAAATTATATTTTCCCACTTAAAGACAATGGTTAGTAAAATATATATTTCCACATAAACACAACGATTCTGTCTATTTATAAAGGGAGGGAAGAGGAAATTGGAAGGGAGAGAGAAGGGAAGAGAGGGAAGGGGAGGTAGTGAGATGAGGAGGGGGGGCTTTGACATACCAATTGTTAATTTTACAAGTGGAATGTCAGAAAGCAGCCTGGCAATCTTGAATCGCCCTTGCATCGCCTGGAGTCTGGGCTTGTACACCTACAGCAGGAGATATGCCTGCATCAGGATCAGATCACCTTCCTCCAGCTCCTCCATTTTAGGTGGCAAGGCATCTTCCGGGCAAATGCTTAGTCCATGCTTAAAGTTGCACAATGAACAACACACTACAACAATCTTTGTGACTATTTCTGGTCCATATTGTAATGTGCTCCCCTGACCTGTCCAGACATTGAAAACATGATTTCAAGACACCAATTGTCCTCTCCACTACCTGCCGTGTTGCTACATGTGCGTGGTTGTGTCGTTCCTGTGCTTCGTTGTTGGTCCTCCGAAATGGTCTGATGAGTCATGTTCATAATGAGTATCCCTTATTACTCAGTGACCATCCTTTAATTCCTGGTGGTGTTGTCATGGGCCGGTGTAACATTGTGTTTTCAAAGTCAAATGAGCCATGGCCACTTCCCCAGTTGCTTGCATTTACAGTGAGGATTTCATTTGTGCATCACACACTATCATCACATTTAAAGAATGGAACACTTTCCTGTCGATGAATGAAACAGTGCCATTTCTTGGTGCACTTCACAGAATCATAGAATTTACAGTGCAGAAGGAGGCCATTCGGCCCATCGAGTCTGCACCGGCTCCTGGAAAGAGCACCCTACGCAAGGTCAACACCTCCACCCTATCCCCATAACCCAGTAACCCCACCCAACACTAAGGGCAATTTTGGACACTAAGGGCAATTTATCATGGCCAATCCACCTAACCTGCACATCTTTGGACTGTGGGAGGAAACCGGAGCACCCGGAGGAAACCCGCGCACACACTGGGAGGATGTGCAGACTCCACACAGACAGTGACCCAAGCCGGAATCGAACCTGGGAACCTGGAGCTGTGAAGCAATTGTGCTATCCACAATGCTACCGTGCTGCCCTTAATGTACAATATATTCCAACGATAGCCCTGACTACTTTTGGGAAAGCAGCAATCATATAGAATGTGATGGACCTCCCAAATTTCTCCGGGGATTTGTCAAAAATAATGAGCTCCGAAGCCCTACAATAAATTGCATTCATTACCTGGTGATTGCAGGTTCTTGTAGCATTCTGTCAAATGTTACATATGCCACTAATGTCAAGTTGGAAGGACCCAGATGCAAAAAGGTTTAGCGCTGTTGTGAGTTTAATTCCCACTGTTACGGCTGTTCAGCAGGTAGAGTTTGGTGTCAGGTCGTCCTTGAACATTTCACAAAGGCGTCCGTCCCATTGCTTCCTTCCTGAAGTGCAGTTTCCTGGCACACATCTCCTCTGATATCATTTCATATGATGTCCTTTGCCTGTAGGGTCACAATTCTTTCAGGACACCCAATGGCAAGAGGAGGCCCAGAAAAGGAGCCTGAGAAAGGAATACCCGTGACCTCCAGTCCAAGGACCGATCCCACCTTTTGGAAACTCCTGCCAAGTGAGTGATTGAAGATGTGGCTCAGGCTCATCAGCCACGCAAGGACCCACTGAATCTGGGACCTGCAACGTGGAATTTCGTAGGTGGACAATCATACTCATTAGTGAGTGACCGCTGACGATTACCTACACTCCAAACACATTCTATGCATTGGAGTTCCTTTAATGGAATTAACATCCTAGTGACGAAACAAACCAAAGTGTTGTTTAAAAAATCTATCTTTCACTTTCTGTGACTCCAAACTCACTTTTACAGCAAAGTACTTTTTTAATGGAATTAACAGCCTCATGACAACCGAAGTAAAAGAAATATATCTTTCTTTCACTTTATGTACATTTTAAACATATTTATAAACACTAATCACTAAGAAAATGATCTCCGATGTCTCCTGAATTAGCTGATGATTCTGCACCAAAATAAAAATGCAAATAAAAAAGGGTAAATATTTACCTAACGTCAGGGCAAGCGGCTGAGTTAGCTCTGTCCCTGGTTTTTCGTGCAGCCCGTTCAGCACATCAAGGAAAGCAGTGGGAAAAAACGGATCAGTAATTTAAGTGTGGTGTGCTTTCAATGCGCATTCCCGTGCATCGGGGCTTCCACATCGTTCGGATGTCTGTGTGTGACGGAGAATCTCCACGAACGAAAAAAGGGAATCAAAGTTGCCGGCCATTATCAAAAAGGTTAATGGAATATTAGCCTCAATAATTATATAAATTGGGAGACTTCTGGTAGGAGCAGGTTGCACGTTGTGTGGCTCCTGCTCGAGGCTTGATTTTTTAAATAATTTAATGCCCGTTCCCAGTGGATATTTTTGGTTCAATAAGTTCAGGAAGACATAAGGAAGAAGGATGTCCAAAACCCGAAGGAAAGCTGCCGTAAAGAAGGGGGCGAACGAAGGTTCACCGTTGAGTGGAAGAGTCGGCTTAGCAACTGGAAGGATAGCGGAGGCTGGGTCACTGGGTGGGGTCGCACTGTTTACAGCAGAAAAGATGACCGAGGTAATGGTTGTGGAACTTGAAAAACAGTTCGCAAAGCACATGGAGGTGATGGGAAAGGCAGTATTGAAGGGGCTGGTGGAGGAGGCGATTTCCCCGGTGAAGGCAGCAGTGTCGAGGGCATCGGCTGAGGTGCGGGAGCAGGGTGAGAAACTGAAGGGAGTGGAAGAGGCCTTGTCGCAACACAGTGATCAACTCCCCTCGATGGATAAGGAGCTGCAGAGGGTGGTGGAGGCCGACAAGGGTTTGCGAGCCAAAGTGGAGGACCTGGAAAACAGATCTAGGCGACAAAATCTGAGGATCGTGGGCCTGCCCAAAGGGGTGGAGAGCCCGAGGCCAACGGAGTATTTTGCCGAGATGTTGGCGGCGCTGTTGGGGGAGGAGGGCGATCGCTCTTGGTATGAACTGGATCGGGCTCAGAGGGCATGGAGGCCTATACCAAAGGCGAATGAGCCATCAAGAGCGGTGACTATTTGTTTCTGTAGGTACCACGTGAAGGAGAAGTTCCTATGTTGGGCAAAGCAGAAGCGAGAGGTGCAGTGGGCTGGAGCTGGTATAGGTATATACCAGGACTTTACTATGGAGTTGGCAAGGAGGCGGGCGGCCTTCGGCGAGTGAAGATGGCATTGTATAACGCAGGGTGCGGTTTTGTGTAGTGCACCCAGCTAAGTTGAGGGTGACCGACAACTCCAAAGACTTTTATTTCGAGACGGCGGAAGTGGCAAAGGCGTTTGTGACGGCAGAAGAACTGGGCCAGAAGTGAGAAATGGGACTGAGGATTGGTCTGAGGGTAGGTGGGTTGGAGGAGTGTATGTAGCTCTGTTTTTCACTGCATATTGTTTTAGAACATAAGAACTAATAGCAGGAGTAGGCCATCTGGCCCCTCGAGCCTGCTCCGCCATTCAATTAGATCATGGCTGATCTTTTGTGGACTCAGCTCCACTTTCCGGCCCGAACACCATAACCCTTAATCCCTTTATTCTTCAAAAAACTATCTATCTTTACCTTAAAAACATGTAATGAAGGAGCCTCAACTGCTTCACTGGGCAAGGAATTCCATAGATTCACAACTCTTTGGGTGAAGAAGTTCCTCCTAAACTCAGTCCTAAATCTACTTCCCCTTATTTTGAGGCTATGTCCCCTAGTTCTGCTTTCACCCGCCAGTGGAAACAACCTGCCCGCATCTATCCTATCTATTCCCTTCATAATTTTAAATGTTTCTATAAGATCCCCCCTCATCCTTCTAAATTCCAACGAGTACAGTCCCAGTCTACTCAACCTCTCCTCATAATCCAACCACTTCAGCTCTGGGATTAACCTAGTGAATCTCCTCTGCACACCCTCCAGTGCCAGTATATCCTTTCTCAAGGAAGGATACCAAAACTGAACACAATACTCCAGGTGTGGCCTCACTAACACCTTATACAATTGCAACATAACCTCCCTAGTCTTAAACTCCATCCCTCTAGCAATGAAGGGCAAAATTCCATTAGCCGCCTTAATCACCTGTTGCACCTGTAAACCAACTTTCTGTGACTCATGCACTAGCACACCCAGGTCTCTCTGCACAGCGGCATGCTTTAATATTTTATCGTTTAAATAATAATCCCGTTTGCTGTTATTCCTACCAAAATGGATAACCTCACATTTGTCAACATTGTATTCCATCTGCCAGACCCTAGCCCATTCACTTAACCTATCCAAATCCCTCTGCAGACTTCCAGTATCCTCTGCACTTTTCGCTTTACCACTCATCTTAGTGTCATCTGCAAACTTGGACACATTGCCCTTGGTCCCCAACTCCAAATCATCTATGTAAATTGTGAACAATTGTGGGCCCAACACGGATCCCTGAGGGACACCACTAGCTACTGATTGCCAACCAGAGAAACACCCATTAATCCCCACTCTTTGCTTTCTATTAATTAACCAATCCTCTATCCGTGCTACTACTTTACCCTTAATGCCATGCATCTTTATCTTATGCAGCAACCTTTTGTGTGGCACCTTGTCAAAGGCTTTCTGGAAATCCAAATATACCACATCCATTGGCTCCCCGTTATCTACTGCACTGGTAATGTCCTCAAAAAATTCCACTAAATTAGTTAGGCACGACCTGCCCTTTATGAACCCATGCTGCGTCTGCCCAATGGGACAATTTCTATCCAGATGCCTCGCTATTTCTTCCTTGATGATAGATTCCAGCATCTTCCCTACTACCGAAGTTAAGCTCACTGGCCTATAATTTCCTGCTCTCTGCCTACCTCCTTTTTTAAACAGTGGTGTCACGTTTGGTAATTTCTAATCCACCAGGACCACCCCAGAGTCTAGTGAATTTTGGTAAATCATCATTAGTGCATCTGCAATTTCCATAGCCATTTCTTTTAGCACTCTGGGATGCATTCCATCAGGGCCAGGAGACTTGTCTATCTTTAGCCCCATTAGCTTGCCCATCACTACCTCCTTAGTGATAACAATCCTCTCAAGGTCCTCACCTGTCATAGCCTTATTTCTATCAATCGCTGGCATTTTATTTGTGTCTTCCACTGTGAAGACCGACCCAAAAAGCCTGTTCAGTTCCTCAGCCATTTCCTCATCTCCCATTATTAAAACTCCCTTCTCATCCTCTAAAGGACCAATATTTACCTTAGCCACTCTTTTTTGTTTTATATATTTGTAAAAACTTTTGCTGTCTGTTTTAATATTCTGAGCAAGTTTACTCTCATACTCTATCTTACTTTTCTTTATAGCTTTTTTAATAGCTTTCTGTTGCCCCCTAAAGATTTCCCAGTCCTCTAGTCTCCCACCAATCTTTGCCACTTTATATGCTTTTTCCTTCAATTTGATACTCTCCCTTATTTCCTTAGATATTCACGGTCGATTTTCCCTCTTTCTACCGTCCTTCCTTTTTGTTGGTATAAACCTTTGCTGAGCACTGTGTAAAATCGCTTGGAAGGTTCTCCACTGTTCCTCAACTGTTCCACCATAAAGTCTTTGCTCCCAGTCTACCTTAGCTAGTTCTTCTCTCATCCCATTGTAATCTCCTTTGTTTAAACACAAAACACGAGTATTTGATTTTACTTTCTCACCCTCCATCTGTATTTTAAATTCCACCATATTGTGATCGCTCCTTCCGAGAGGATCCCTAACTATGAGATCATGAATCAATCCTGTCTCATTACACAGGACAAGATCTAGGACCGCTTGTTCCCTCGTAGGTTCCATTACATACTGTTCTAGGAAACTATCGCGGATACATTCTATAAACTCCTCCTCAAGGTTGCCTTGACCGACCTGGTTAAACCAATCGACATGTAAATTAAAATCCCCCATGATAACTGCTGTACCATTTACATGCATCAGTTATTTCTTTGTTTATTGCCTGCCCCACCATAACGTTACTATTTGGTGGCCGATAGACTACTCCTATCAGTGACTTTTTCGCCTTACTATTCCTGATTACCACCCAAATGGATTCAACCTTATCCTCCATAGCACCGATGTCATCCGTTACTATTGCCCGGATGTCATCCTTAAATAACAGAGCAACACCACCTCCCTTACCATCCACTCTGTCCTTCCGAATAGTTTGATACCCTTGGATATTTAACTCCCAGTCGTGACCATCCTTTAACCATGTTTCAGTAATGGCCACTAAATCATAGTCATTCACGATGATTTGTGCCATCAACTCATTTACTTTATTCCGAATACTACGAGCATTCAGGTAAAGTACACTTATGTTGGGTTTTTTACCTCAGTTTTGAATCTTAACATCTCCAGTTTTAGTCCTTTTAGTATTACTGGGCCTATTCACTGAGCTCCCCTCAGTCACTGTACCTTGTACTGTCGCCGTTTTTGATTTTTGACTATATCTTCTCTGCCTTGCGCTTTTCCCCTTACTTCCTTTTGCTTCTGTCCCTGTTTTACTACCTTCCAACTTCCTGCATCGGTTCCCATCCCCCTGCCACATTAGTTTAAATCCTCCCCAACAGCTGTTTTCTGTGCTAAATGAGTTTTCATTGCCTATTTGGACAAGGTAAGAGTTGGGATTTTCTTTTGCAATTATATTTCTTTGGGGTTGTGTGTTTACACTGGGGTTGTGTGTTGAAGGGGATTTCTTTGTTTTCCTGGGACCGGGCAGTTGTGGTGGGGGGGGGGGGGGGGAGTGAGGTTTGGGCAGGGGCCTCGACACTGGCTAGATCAAGCTAGTATGGTGGGGGGAGGGGCTGCGGTCTTCAGAACCTGGTAGAACAGATTTTGATGGGCCAAGGAGGTGTGAAAGGTTGGGGGAGAGGACCGATACTGGGCGAGATGTTTTTGAGGAAGTGGATGGGAGGATTCTGGGAGGGGGGGAGCAGCTCGATGGTAATAATGGGACGGGGCGGGCTAAGCCCAATGGACAGGACCTGGAATTATGAGGATGGTGGATAAGAGGGAATGGGGTGGGGGTGGGGGGGAGGGTGGTGAGAGACCTCCAGTTAGGATAGTTACATGGAATGTGTAAGGGGTTTGTTGGAGGGAGGTTTTTCAGAGTCATCTCGGGGCGTAGTGCTCGTGAACGTGAAAAAGGTCACTAGAAGCCTTTATCGGGGGTCGGACCGGCTTGGGCGGCAGGCGGATACGGGGGTAGATGTGGCCTTTGCCTCACTGATTTCCCGGAGGGGGGTCCTGTTGGGTGGACGTCAGCTTCTCCATCCTGTGACACGGCTTGGCGGGGGGGGGGGGGGGGGGGGGGTGACGTACCTGAATTTCTTTGACTCTCGGGAAGGTGATGTTTCAGCTGAAGGGGATGAAGGAAGGGTTTCACAATTCATGTGGGCTGTTTATTATGCATTTCTGAGAATTGGGTGCCTTTGAATATTAGGAAGGGGGGGAGGGGGGTTTGGCAGTATTGTTGTCTTCGCTTACACTGTTTATGGATTGTTAATTTTTTTTTTTACCTGAAATGTACGGGTGGGTGTTTTTGTCTGTATATTGAGCGGGCGACAGTTTGTGTGTGGGGGACTGTTACTGTTGTTTTTTCTTTGGTTGTTTATTGATGAGAATAAAAAGATTTTTTTTTAAAAGTGGAGGAAAGTTTTTCCACAACTACAAAAAGTCCCAATGAGGCCACATCTATAGTATTGTTTACAGTTGGGGTTATTGCACCTTTAAAAGAAAAATGTTGGTCTTTGAAGGAGTGCCACGCAGATTCACCAGAATGTTAACAGGGCTCCAAGGGTTTAATTACACATAAACTAGGCTTGTATTCCCTGGAATATAGAAGGTTAAGGGAGGATCTGATTGAGGTTTTAAGGATCTTGAAAGTAATCGTTAGATAAACAGAAAACTCCTCCGCTCATGGGGGAGTTCAGGACAAGGCGACATAATCTCAAAACCAGAACCAGGCCATTAAGGAGAGATGTTAGGAAACACTTCTTCACAAAGGTGATGCTTGAAGTGTGACGTGCTCTCTGACAAAAAAACACAACTAACAATTTGAAATGTGAGATCGGTAGATTGTTAGCTCCAGGTAATATTGAAATTATGGAGTCAAATGGATAAATTAAATTATAACTCAAATTAACCATGATCTTACTGAATAACGGAATAAGCTCGAGGGGTTAGCTGGCCTCTGCCTGTTTACATCCGTTTAACAAAGTTTGCAGTCATAGTCAGTTAACCTTTTTGTGAGGATCCAATACTTATCGCACTCTCCTGCTTTCTTTTGAGAGCAGTTTTTTTTTTCTCTTCAAATTGTGGACAGGGGTATGGGGGGGGGGGGGGGGGGGGGGGTTGTTGCAGGTGCAAGGATTATTTTGTCACTGGAATCCCGTTGCTTCTTTGTGATAGTCAGAAGCAGCACTTCATGTTCAAATTAACAGAGTAATCCTGCACTCAAAAACCCATTTATTTTTGTCTTTGTGCGAAGTGGTACTTCAACATATCATCTAAATATGTCCTTGAGGACCATAATCAGCCCTTTGCCGCTACTTTCACTGCCGTCAGTCTAGGTGTCAGCTATGGTTCAGTGGCAGGACTCTGGCATCTAAGTCCGAAAGTTGTTAGTTCAAGCTACACTCCAGAGACTTGAGCACAGAATCAAGAAGACGCACAGTGCAGTACTATAGGAAGTGCTGCACTGTCAGAGGTGCTTGATGAGATGTCAAATTAAAATCCTTTTCTCTCAGGTTCCATTGCACTGTTTGAAGAGCAACGGGGCTGTGGTGGCTCAAGGATCAACCTGGAGGCTTCCAGTAGTAACAAAGAGGGTTTATTAACAAAAGGCAAAGGCTGGTATATGTGCAGGCACAGAACACTAAAGAATGGGTCTTAGCTCTCCAGCTCCAGGCCTCTGCACTGCTCAGGCCTATGACTACTTGCTATTGCCCTCTCCTACTATTTAACAGCATCTTCATATCTCAATCAGTAAGTGATACAAACATGTATGTATGACACCAAAGTTTGTTCAAAAAAAACTCCTGTTTTCGACACTTCAGTGGCTGAATTGCTGTTTTCAAAGTGTGAATTAAAATTTGTAAGGCGTTCCTGTCACTATTCTATTCAGTACCTATCAAAATCTTCCTAAATAAGATCATCGGCCACTTTTATTGAAAAAAATTTGCCTGAATTTACATTAATGACCCTTCAGTCTGTTGCTCCACACGCCCGAGGCCCATTATTATCCATGTAACATCTGTGAACAAGAAGAGAAACACATTTTGCATTAATGCAAAAATATATCACACAGGATATCTTTATGATCGCAATTTATAATGACAACTGTCACTGAATATCTGTTTCCATATTGTACTTTTATGTTTGGTAAAGTGTCAGAATAATCACAAATATTAGATTTTTAGAATGGTAATTTTGAACTCCGAGCAGTAAGGTTTGACCATTGCGTATTACTTATGACACATCGACAAAATTGTTTTTCATTGTCACCTAAAAATCTACAAATCTCCTTCAACCTTTATATTGCTGCAATTTCCCAGGTACAGGGCAGTGTAACTCAGGGTTCCCCAAAGATTCGCCGGGGAAACCCCCATCTGGAGGTTCACAGGTAGGTTTGCGTGGCATTTGCCCCGGAAGTGCAAACTTCCAGTGGGCAATTTGTCCTGCACTTGGAGCCATCTGGAAATGTGATTTAAATCGCAAACTTCGGGTGCTTCTCAGGTACTCAAAGGTTAGAGTAATGAACTCCAGATCTAGCTTCTGAGTAACTGTACTACTGATCGACTCCAATTCCTCCCCCCCCCCCTCCACAGACTCCATACCGACCCATCCCATACCCCCACAGGATTCCTCCGCTCTTCCTGACTATCCTCACACTCCCAACTCCCCTACACCCTTGTAACTCTTACGCGAGTGTGAAAACCCCCTGCCCACTGACTGTCCGCTCCCGACTGATCGAGTCCCTCGACTGCCTGACCTCAACCCCATACTTTCTGAACCCACCCAAATATCTGACCACCACCCCCCACCACAAGTGTCTGCCCCCCTCCTATTTACCCAACTGTCTGACCAGCAACCCCCCTCCCCCCACCCCTGAAAGGTACCCCCTGCCACCACCCGCTCCCCAAATTCGAACTACTAACCTGACAACCCTACCTCTCCCTGGCTTGAGTGTGGTTGGACCTTTAAGACTCCCTGATTTACGGCAGCTGGTGCTGTATAAAAGAGGGCTTGGCCTCCTTGCATCCAATGCTGAAGCCCTTGACTGAAGGCCTCAGGCGCTCATTACCCTGCATAGTTGTTGTCCGGCCTGAGTCGGATGGCTGGGCAAGAAAGAATTGGAAAGATTTGACAGTAGAAAAGTACAAACAAAGTGGCAATTGGTCACTGAAGTTCAGGCACATTGTCTTTTGAAGATTAAATAGTTGACTTATCATCTTCATAATTGTTGTTTAATAAATACCAATCAAACATGAACTAATAGACATGGGCAGCACGGTGGCACAGTGGTTAGCACTGCTGCCTCGTGGCGCCGAGGACCCAGGTTCAATCCTGGCCCCGGAACCTCTGTGTGGAGTTTGCACATTCTCCCCGTGTCTGCGTGGGTCTCACCCCCACACCCAAATATGGGCAGGGTAGGTGGATTGGCCACGCTAAATTGTCCCTTAATTGGAAAAAAAAAGTAATTGGGTGTTCTAAATTTGTTTTTAAAAATGAACAAATAAACATAATTCAGCAGTCATATAATTCATAAACAACAACTTGTATTGCCTTTGATGTAATTTAATGTCCCTGGGCATTACAAAAGACAAAATATGGCTCTAAATCACAAACAATATGAGGACTGATCACCAAAAACTTGATTGAAGAGGCATAGATTTTAAGAAGCTCCTTAAAGAAAGAACGGAGGTAAAGATGTTTATCGGTTCAGAGAGGGAATTCCAGAACTTGGGCCCAGGCAGCTACGGTCATGACAGTGAGTAGAGGAGTAATTAAAATTAGGATGCTCAAGAGGTGGAAATATTTTGGAAGTTTGTAGAGGAGATTACAGAGATGCGGAGGGGTAAGGTCACAGAGGCTAGCGTGGGGTGAGCAAGCACATGATGTGGTGTGAGTATGAACGCGGGCAGCAGAGTTTTGGATGACCTCAAGTCAAAGGACGGTGGAATCTGAAAGGCCACATAGGAGTCACGTTTAGAGGTAACAAGACATGGATGAGGAATTCAGCACCTGAAGACCTGAGGTAGAAGTAGAATCAGGCGATGTTATAGTGGTGGAAATAGGCTGTTTTGGTGACACTGTGGATACCTGATTTAAATCATCTTTGGATCAAGCATGATACCAAAGTTGTGAATACCATGTCTTGATCAGTGAGAGGGATTGGGTCGATGGCAAGGGAACGGAGTTTATGATGGGAACTGATGAAAATGGCTTGTCTTCCCAATATTTCGTTGAAAGAAATCTTTGCTCTCCAGTACTGGGTGTCAGACAATTGGTGAGACAGTTTAGAGACAATAGAAGGATCAGGGAAGGTGGCGATAAGGTTAAAACTGGGTGTCATAACCGTACATGCGGAAACTCATATTGTATTTTCAGATGATGTGGCCAAGGCGTAGCATTTAGGTGAGAGATAGGATGGTACCAGATATAAACATAACTAAACTAGTGTATATCCATGTCAAAAGTCCCCTTCATAAATTAAACAACATTTATTAAGCCACAATGAAAAGCTTTCCGTTTTAACTTTAGTATTTAAATATTCCAAAATGCTGTATCATTACTTTAAATTAGAAGTGAATTAATAATTAAAAAATAATTGAGTGAGAAATAGTAATATAGCTTCATAAAAATTGTATAAATATGAATAAATTAAACAGAAAATTAGATCATTTAAATGTAAATACATTAATTGATCAATCGAAGTTTAATTTAAGCTAAAGACTTCTAAATTTACTTCTTAAAAAATCATAGAAGTTAATTTGTCTTATATTATTTTCTGCCACTGAATTGAGTTGTTCTGCAAAAATAGCAACTATCTTTTGGATCTCCAACAGTAATGAAATTTAATATGGCTTCCTGCTAAAATGATGTAGAAAAGGAAAAAGAAATTGTGATGTGGAAATTACTCGGCTGAGTGTGATAACCAGAAGACTCAAATATTTGTCAAAGAATCTCCTCACCTAACTCATTCCAAGGTAGATTTTCTCAGACCTGCCAAGCGACAAAGTGATCTTACATATATTCAAAATGGATGAAAGGTCTCAATCATAGTTTTCTGTGCATTCATGTAGAACATAGAACATAGAACAGCACAGAACAGGCCCTTCGGCCCTCGATGTTGTGCCGAGCAATGATCACCCTACTTAAACCCACCTAACCCGTATACCCGTAATCCAACAATCCCCCCATTAACCTTACACTACGGGCAATTTAGCATGGCCAATCCACCTAACCCGCACATCTTTGGACTGTGGGAGGAAACCGGAGCACCTGGAGGAAACCCACGCACACACGGGGAGGACGTGCAGACTCCACACAGACAGTGACCCAGCCGGGAATCGAACCTGGGACCCTGGAGCTGTGAAGCATTGATGCTAACCGCCATGCTACCGTGAGGCCCCAAGTTGTGTAAGGGCTTGGGAAATAAATTATTTCTATTAAGGGTGTTCTGTTAATTTTTTGATTTCTCTCCGTATTTATGAATTATGTAAGCAACCCCTTCAGTTCCCTGCCTGAAGGCAGGTCGGACCCACAGCACCTTAACCTCCATCATGAGTAGGGTAAGGGGCCAGGTCCCGAATCTACCCCAGCTGAAACGGGAATTGAACCCTGTGCTGTTGGCACCAATATGATCCACCCAGGCTGTTCGCCAACTGGTTCCCCAAGGAGTCCATGCTGCTGTGGCAACATGCACTTTCACCTGGATGATGCAGTCTGGTGCTCAGGAATCTTGATGATAAAGGCTCCCAATATTTTTTCTATCACATATCTGACCAGGAATTTCTCCCACTGTTACCATCTGGCATAGGTTGGAAGGATTTACAGGTTGATAATCAACTTGTTCAGCTGCATTACGAACATTCTTGACCAGGGAGTCCTGTTAGACACGCTCCCCGCTGGACCATTAGACCTCCTATGCAAGTAACTAATCAGGGGTTTCTGCTCAGAAAGCAGCATTCAGTGAATCTGTGCCTTTTAGCCTCAGTGGCAATGACTGGGCCTAGCTGCTGAATTTCTCTCCTTAATTAGTTTATTATATTTTGATTTCCCTGCAAATGAATTCATTTAATTTTAACTGCTTAACTCTTAACTGTTTATTTGGTGTCTGGTTTGCAACTAGTTTCAGCCAGTAATAATTTAATAGATTATCTACAAAAGTGATCGGATTAGTTATTATTTCGTAGGCTTATTTGCTGCCTGTGTCATTTGGAATATTGTACAACAATGCTTAAAGTGAATGATTTTGTTTTGAGTTGTGAAGTGGAAAGGGCTGAGGGATGTGGAGTTCTGCTTTGTAGGAAATTCAATCTTGAGGTAGTGTTAATCAAATATTATTCTTTGGGGAATTCAAGTTGAGGATGGTTGAATTTAGTTTGTGGGGATCGCAGAAACCTGTGACGTGCATATCTGCCTGTTGGTTGAGGTCCTAAGTGCTTGTAGCATCTGTGAAAGCTAGTGTTAAACTTTGCATGTCTGAATGCTAGGATTAACTACTGATACACTTTTGCACACAGGAAACGTGCCACTGTCAGAGTGAGTTGTTGAGGAAGGGCAATAGATGAGCATATATCAGAGCAGGAAGTGGATTAACAAGGCATGTATGGATCCCCCGAGGATGCTGAATTGGCAACCACGAAGTTAGTGCTGAATACCTATGAGAGTGATATTGGTTGAGATAAATGATGGACAGGGCACCTGAGCTCTCCGGATTGTTGAATAGTGCCATGGAATATTTTTTGTTCACCTGAACAGGCAGATAGAACCTCAGTTTGACATTGCATCCAAAAGATGACATTTCTGGCAATGCAGTGCTCCTTCAATGTTGTATTAAAGTGTCAGCTTAAATGATGTGGAACTGCATTTGAACCATAACCTTCCTCACAGAAGCAGCAGCTCTACCACTGATTGAAGGTCAACACTCAAAAACTAAAAACATGAGTAGCGAGACGACGATTGCAGGCTGGAGATGGCACATCCGGAAAAAGTAAAGGAATACTTAAAGGGTGCAGATGTAAAAAGCAAATCTCATAGAGATTAATGGGAGAGTGGTGAAGGTTCTCGGGTGTGGGACTTAATATCAAAATTTGCAGGTGATACAGAAAAATAGGGCCAGGATTCTCAGTTCTGAGTCCGCCCCGCCATCGCTGCCAGCGAGAATGGAGAATTTGGCACTCTGTCAAAACTCCATTCATCACAGCGGGACCGGAGATTCCTGCCAGGGTGAACCGACAGAGAATTCCGGCCTAGGAACCTAACTAATTGTGAAGTGGGCTCCAAGTGACTGGGGCAGCACGGTAGCATTGTGGATAGCACAATCGCTTCACAGCTCCAGGGTCCCAGGTTCGATTCCCGGCTGGGTCACTGTCTGTGCGGAGTCTGCACGTCCTCCCCGTTTGTGCATGGGTTTCCTCCGGGAGCTCCGGTTTCCTCCCACAGTCCAAAGATGTGCAGGTTAGGTGGATTGGCCAGGATAAATTGCCCTTAGTGTCCAAAATTGCCCTTAGTGTTGGGTGGGGTTACTGGGTTATGGGGATAGGGTGGAGTTGTTGACCTTAGTAGGTTTCCAAGAGCCGGTGCAGACTCGATGGGCTGAATGGCCTCCTTCTGCACTGTAAATTCTATGAAACAAAGACTTTAGTGGAATAGGTAAAGGTAAAGTCGTCGTGGTCTCAAGTGACCATGGGCTGCTTTACCCTTTCAGGGGGAGAGCGGACTGGTGCTGGTTTAACCTGAGGATCACCACATCTCAGGCGAGGGGCAAGTTTCAGATGGCGGGGGCCTTCATGAACAACCTCAGCCAGTACGAGAATTGAAGCAGTACTGCTGACCTCACTCTGCATCACAAGTCAGCTGTCTTGCCAACTGAGCTAAACCGGCTCTCAGGTTGATAGGTGGGGTAGGTAAACATCATCGTAAATTGGAGAAATATACGGTGATAAATACTTGGATGAAAAGATCATGAGAGGATTTAAGGGAAATAACATTTTTAAAAGGGATAAAGAAGTGAGTTTCAAGGATTTAATATGAAATCAAGTATTAAGACAAGTTGATAAAGCTATCTAAAAAATATTGGGTGGGATTCTCCGACCCCCGCATCGGGTCGTAAAATCAGCGGGGGGGGCGTGAATCACGTGACACCGGTCCAATGCCGGTCCGCCGATTCTCCGGCGACCGGTGAATCGGCGGCAATGGCGGCGGTGCAGTCGGTGTGGAGCCGGTCGTGTGCCGATCAACGCGCCCCCCCCCCCCCCGCTGATTCTACGCGCTCGACGGCCGGAATGCCCGCCGAGTTCGCCCGAGTCCTGCCGGCACCATTTGCGTGTGGTCCTACCCGGCGGGACCTCTGTGTTCACGCTGTGGGGGAGGGGGGTCCAACTCTGAAGGGGGGCCTCTACGGTGCCTGACCTGCGAACGGGGCCTACCAATCGGCGCGTGGGTTTATCCCAGGGCGGGCAATGTTCCTCCCCACCAGGCCCCTGTTGGGCTCAGCCATGTTGCCCGGCGCGGAGAAGGCAACTCGGCGCATCCGTGCACTCGCGTTGGCCGCGGCGCACATGCACAAACTCGTGCCATTCATGGCGTGCATGCGTGGACCCCGCCGGCTGTGCTGGCGCCCGTATCGGCAGCTGGAGCTGCGTGAAACGCTCCAGTGCCGTGCTGGCCCCCTGTGCGGCACAGGATCGCTAACCCTGGGGGTCAGATGATGCAGTTGTAAAATGCTCCGCCCATTATAAATAGAAGCATAAAGTATAAAAACAAACGCCTGTATAAATCTTTGTTTAGGTATTGGTTGTAATACTGCATCCAGTTTTGAGCAGACTACAGTACTTTCTGAAGGATGTCAAGGCCAGGAAGAAGATGCAGAAGAGATTCACCAAACTGATTAGGGATAACATGTTTTGACTGCAAAGAGATTCCATTCAGTATTGCATGAGTTACAAAGATGCCTCTCAGGTGTATTCAAACTTGTGAAGAATTTCGATGAAGTCTATCGGGAAACACAATTTATTGCCACTGGTTGATGAATCAGCAATAGAAAGGTGTCAACTTAAGATCAACAAAGAATGAAGAGAGAAATTAGAAGGTTTTTATGCTTTCATTTTACAAAGGACTATTGTGACACAAACTGCCTTAGGGGGAACATAACTCACAGCAGCTTGTTAAAATGGATGGGACAAAATGCTTGAGAAAGAAAATTTTAAAAGGTTAGCTCATTCAGAGAACTGCTATGGACACAATGCACCACAAGGCCCATTTCTGTGCTAAATACTTCTCTAGTTGTATAAAATCTACTCCAACTGTTTATTAACCCTGACTTTTGCTGTTATTTAATCAATTACTTTGTTTTCATCACTACTGAAGATGCTATTTGTAAGAGCAATGAAAGATTGAATTTTACCTGATATGTTTCCTGTAACAGCCTCCCCGAACAGGCGCCGGAATGTGGCGACTAGGGGCTTTTAACAGTAACTTCATTTGAAGCCTACTCGTGACAATAAGCGATTTTTATTTTCATTTCATTTTCATGTTTGATTCCTCCTTCACCGTTTTTGCTTTATTGCCTTTTCTTAGTGAGTTAACTGAAGGCGCGTCACTTGTCTTTGCGTTTCTTTTGAACAATAATGTGCGGTGAAAATCATTAATGAAATGATCTGAGCCAGGCTTAGTCTGCTCTCTTGAGTAGTCGAATTATGGATTAGACAGATCGTAACATCTAAGAGATATAATATCATGAAACTTAGGTTCGTATAAACACCCAATGTGCATTAGTGGGGAAGTTCAACAATGTACCACAATACATTATCTCAGAATTCACACACACTCTTATCAACTGAAGCTCTGATTCAGGAATGAGTATTAATGTGATTTTGAATCATCTATTTGGCAGCACAACAGAGGGTCAAATGGCCTATAGTGCCTTTACCAGTTGTAACTTTTCAACTTGAGCTGTCTGTTCTAATCCCATTTCCTTTTAGTCTAATCCCATTTCCCATTTGATCAAGTCAAAGACAAATGTCAATGACCAGCCAATCAGTTTACTTCACTTCATGAAGTAAAGAGCTGTAGAAAACGATTTAACAGATTCCCGTCTCCATGAATTAAATCTCTAAGTATTAAATGTAGTACAGAAAAGGGAAGATTTGTGTCGAACATAGCCGTCGCTCTGATAACAGGCTGCAATAACCCTAACAAACCTTGAAAAGATAGATAGAGCAAAATATTTGAATAGCAATATTGACGCAGTGACCTGGAAAATGATACGACTCTCTACACATATCTCAACTTTAAAATTGATGCATTACAAAATATTGCATCAGCCTTATCTGGCACCAGGCAGATTGAAAAGAACAAGGGTGATGATCAAGGATAAATATGAGTAATGTTCTCGAGCTGAAACAGGCTGAAAAAGTGAGAGTTGAAAGGAATATTGCTGGTTCTTCTATTCATGTTGCAGGCTAAAACATTTTTAGCTAAGTCACCACTTTTAGGTATTCCAAACGATCTCAAGAGGGCAGATTTTCTTCCTGGCCTCTTGGAAACTATTTCAGAATTTAGCAACTGCAAGATGCTTGCCATGATCCAGGACAAAGCAGTCCCATTTAATCAGCACTCCATTCACCACCTTGTATTTTCACTCCCTCCACCACCAACGCATAATGGCAACAGCGTGTACCATTTACAAGATGCACTGCAGTAACTTACCAAGGCTCCTTTGACAACACCTTCCAAAACCGAGATCTCTACCACCTAGAAGAACAAGTGCAACAGCTGCATGGGAACACCACCACCTGCATGCTCCCCTCCAAACCACACACAGACTTGGGACTATATTGCCTTTCCTTCACTCTTGATGGTTCAAAATCCTGGAAAACTCTTCCTGATAACACACATGGACTGCAGAAGTTTAATATGGTGGTCCCAATACCTTCTCCAGGGCAATTAGGGGTGAGCAATAAATGCTGGCCAAACCTGTGATGCCGACAACCCAATAATGAGTGTTTAAAAATCAAAATGAGAGCTAGGGCCTTTTTCTCTCCAAATCAATTTGATAATGAAGACAGGAATTTAATGTAAGACACTTTTCATTGTCTAAAGGTTCCTGTCTCTACTCTGCATATCTACGTCACACAAAATCTTGGACGAGGTTTAAACCACTCAGCAATAGTGTGATGAATTTAGGAAATGTTTACATAGATTGTATTATATATATCTGTTGTAGTAATGTTATTAAAAGATTGGTTAAGGTATTTACATCTGTTGCAATAATATTTTAAAACAAAATCCTGGTTTAACATACAGGCAGGTGGTGTGTCTGCCAAGGCTGCAATTAAGATGTTGTAAAAGTGGGATAATCATTACAACCATGTTCTTGTTGACAAAGAGATGTCTAATGGAACTTTGTTATGATTACTGGAGATTTCCTGGGGAGTAGATAATTTGAGTCATTGTGTTTAGACTTAGTTAAGCAGGTCATGGAATATGAGTGGGATAGAAATTATGTAATAGGTCTGTAGCAAACAGCTTTGTCTCCCTCTCTCTCCCTCCAAGCAGTCTTTCCAAGAAAGCTGTACACAAGAGTACAGCAAGTATCCCTGTATTTGCTAACTTTATTTACCAGTGGCCTTTAACCTGTAATGGGCCTTGCTTAATTGGAGAGAGTGAAGACATAAGATTGTAGTTAAAGTGTTTCCTTTTATTTAAAAAAAAGTTTAACTTGTTGATTATTGTAGAATCATAGAATTTACGAATGTAGAAGGAGGCCATTCTGCCCATTGAGTCTGCACCGGTCTTGGAAAGAACACCCCAATTAAGCCCATACCTCCACCCCCATCCCCATAACCCAGTAACCCCACCTAACCTTTTTGCACACTAAGGACAATTTATCATGGCCAATCCACCTAACCTGCACATCTTTGGACTGTGGGATGAAACCGAAGCACCCAGAGGAAACCCACGCAGACACGGGGAGAACATGCAGACTCCGCGCAGACAGTGACCCAAGCTGGAATCAAACCTGGGACCTTGGAGCTGTGAAGCAACTGTGCCAACCGCTGTGCTACCGTGCTGCCCATAAAACTGATTGAAAATCTATTTTCTGTGATATTAATGTGGCTACTCCTGTGCTAATAATAAAGTTTGTTTGAAGTTCAAAGATCCCTATTTGTCAGTGAATCACTCCTGGAGCAAAGCGTCCTTTCCTCACAGTCTACAAATTGAAAAATTGTTGGAGTTTCTTGCCCAGTTTCCAAATATAATTTGGGGTCTGGTCCGGTACCATAACAAGAATACAAACAACAATACCAATTGCTTAATTTCCCTACATGCCAGAGTCCACCTTGGCAGCCAGTCCAATGATGAATTGTCAATTGAGTGACTGACAAATCACTCTAACCCACTGCAGCTAAGATGTTTTTGTGGACTCGCGTATACCTTTCTTTGCTATGGCTTTGTGCTATACAGTATAAGCTAATAAGCTGTTTTCACCCCACTTAATTGGTTATTAATTGCCTCATTGACCTTTCTCTTCTTCTCATGTCGTGGGCCTCTCACAAGGGCAATCTTGAAGGAATAGAGCCAGCCTGACTTTGCTGTGTTAACGGTTACACAGTTATTAATCTCCAGACTGGGACAGACCGGCATCTTTATTACCTCTAAGGAGCACAAAAGGGGTCTATCTTTCACAAAATTCGAGGCCAGTTCTCCTGTACATTTTTAATTCATTTTGCAGATCTTGCTAATTCTAGCAAGGCTGTGTCCTTACTAAATTAACCGTTACACTTCGCATTTTGAGCCCACACTGCAGTTCAGTACAGTGCTTCAGATATCTTCAGCCTGCGTTCTTCACTCTCCTCTATCTCAATATTCCATGTTAGCACCATGAGACAGACTCCATAAATAAGGTTACATCACACCTGGGACAGAATTGTACCCTCCCCCTAAGGCAGGTTGTTGGGGGGGGGGGGGGGGGGGGGGGGGGGGGGAGGGAGGGGGGGGGGGGGTGGAGAGAGAGAGAGAGAGAGAGAGAGAGAGAGATGTAAAACTGAACGGTGACTCTGTTCTTCCGGGTTTGAAAGAATCAATAAAAGTTACAGTCTTTGAGCCAGGGTTCCATTCTGGGATCTTCCCATCCATACATTGATCATAACAGGAATGAGGGGTGACCTTATCGCAACATATAAGATCCTGAGGGGACTTGATAGGATAGATACCCGAAGGATGTTTCCTCTTGTGGGGGTGGGGGCAACTTAAACTAGGGGACATATTTCATATATTGAGAATTTACAGTGCAGAAGTAGGCCATTCAGGCCATCGAGTCTGCACCGGCTCTTGGAAAGAGCACCCTACCCAAGGTCAACACCTCCACCCAATCCCCATAACCCAGTAACCCCACCCAACACTAAGGGCAATTTTGGTCACTGAGGGCAATTTATCATGGCCAATCCACCTAACCTGCACATCTTTGGACTGTGGGACGAAACCGGAGCACCAGGAGGACACCCACGTGCACACAGGGAGGATGTGCAGACTCCGCACAGACAGTGACCCAAGCCGGAATCGAATCTGGGACCCTGGAGCTGTGAAGCAATTGTGAAATCCACAATGCTACCGTGCTGTCCTTAAATATTTAAAACATATTTTAAGGAAGAGGGTAATTGATGTGTGGAATTCTCTTCATCAGAAAGTAGGGGAGACTTGGTTCAAGATTTTGGTTAGGCACGTTTAGGGGGGGGGGGGGGGGGGGCAGAGAGGAAAGTGGAGCTGAGAGCACAACCATATCAACCATGATATTATTGATGTGGAGATGCCGGCGTTGGACTGACGGTCACCTCAGCACTTCGCTTTACCGCAAGCCCACAGACAACCTCACGATGCTCCACTTCTCCAGCTTTCACCCAAAAAACATTAAAGAAGCCATCCCCTATGGACAAGCCCTCCGTATACACAGGATCTGCTCAGACGAGGAGCGTAACAGACACCTACAGATGCTGAAAGATGCCCTTATACGAACGGGATATGGCGCTCGACTCATCGATCGACAGTTCCAACGCGCCACAGCAAAAAACCGCACTGACCTTCTCAGAAGACAAACACAGGACACCACTGACAGAGTACCCTTCGTCATACAGTACTTTCCTGGGGCGGAGAAACTACGACATCTTCTTTGCAGCTTTCAACACATCATCAGTGAAGATGAACATCTTACCAAGGTCATCCCCACACCCCCACTACTGGCCTTCAAACAACCGCGCAACCTCAAACAAACCATTGTTTGCAGCAAATTACCCAGCCTTCAGAACAGCGACCACGACACCACACAACCCTGCCAGGGCAATCTCTGCAAGACATGCCAGATCATCGACATGGATACCACCATTACACGTGGAAACACCACCCACCAGGTACGCGGCACATACTCGTGCGACTCGACCAATGTAGTCTACCTCATACGCTGCAGGAAAGGATGTCCCGAAGCGTGGTACATTGGCGAGACCATGCAGACACTGCGACAACGAATGAACGGGCATCGTGCGACAATCACCAGGCAGGAATGTTCCCTTCCAGTCGGGGAACACTTCAGCAGTCAAGGGCATTCAGCCTCTGATCTCTGGGTAAGCGTTCTTCAGGACACGCGACAATGCAGAATTGCCGAGCAAAAACTTATCGCTAAGGTCCGCACGCATGAGTGCGGCCTCAACCGGGATCTTGGATTCATGTCACATTACATCCACCCCCCACCATCTGGCCTGGACTTGCAAAATTCCACCAACTGTTCTGGCTTGAGACAATTCACATCTCTTTAACCTGGGGTTACCCCTCTCTCTGGATCTGTAATGATTTGATTACCTGCAAATTCTCGCATTCCAAGCATTGTCTGGCATCTCTGACTTTATCTATATAAATGCTTCTGGGTCATACCTCTCCAGTCACCTGAAGAAGGAGCTGCGCTCCGTAAGCTCGTGTTTGAAACAAACCTGTTGAACTTTAACCTGGTGTTGTAAAACTTCTTACTGTGCTCACCCCAGTCCAACACCGGCATCTCCACATTATGATATTATTGAATGGTGGAGCAGGCTCAAATGGCCCAATTGTCCAATCATGCTCCTATGTTCCTACAGTCTTCCATTCCTGGACACTCCAGGCCCATCCTAGTGACTTGGCATCTTCACATATGTCTCCTGCTCCCTCGGTATTAACTTGATGGGAAAGCTACAATTGCTTTGTTTTGGCTTGTTTGCCCGGTTAATACTGCTCCCAATGACCTCATCTGTACCCATTCCCTTTATTTAAAGGAGAATTCAATCAGTTTCCAGATGGTGATCTTTCTGGCTGCTCAAGAAAAAAGTGAGAAATCTGTGACCAAGTCCCAGGCAATTTTAACTGCCCATTTGCCCAGCATCTGCCAATCAGGAAGAGTTAAAATTGCTCCTTTTAAGATGGGCAGTGGATGAAGATAGTACCATGGATGTTGTATGTTTGAATTTTCAGAAAGCATTTGATACACTGTCACATGGCAGGCTGGTTAGCAAATTAAAAATGTTTGGGATAGGGGCGGCATGTGGCCCAGTGGTTAGCACTGGGACTGCGGTGCTGAGGACCCGGGTTTGAATCCCAACCCTGGGTCACTGTCCGTGTGGAGTTTGCACATTCTCCTCATGTCTGCAGGGTTAGGTGGACTGGCCATGTTAAATTGCCCCTTAATTGGAAAAAAAATAATTGGGTACTCTAAATTTATAATAATAAAAAAAATGTTTGGGTTTGATGGGTTCTTGGCAGAATGGATTAGAAGTTGGCTAAGAGATCGGAAACAGAGGGTAAGTATAGATGGGCATTTCTCAGACTGGAGATGAGTTTGAAAGTGGTGCTCCTCAGGACTCGGTGTTGGGACCCTTGCTTTTTCTAATTTATATAAATGATTTAAAAGTGGATGTTGAGGGCAAAATCTCTAAATTTGCAGATGATACTAAGCTGGGGAGAATAGTGAATTGTGAGGATGACGCTGAGTGACTACAGGCAGACATTGACAAGTTGGCCAAATGAGCAGACACCTGGCAGATGAACTTCAATGCAGTGAAATGTGAGGCAATGCATTTTGGTGAAAGAAACATGGGGAGACAATATAGAATCAATGGTACAACGTTGAGGGGTTGACAGGTGCAGAGGGACCTCGGGGTCGTGTATAATTCTCTGAATGTGGCGAGGCAAGTTGAAACCATTGTTAAGAAGGCTTATAGGATTCTTGAGTTTATAAATGAGCGGCACGGTAGCATAGTGGGTAGCACTGTCGCTTCACAGCTCCAGAGTCCCAGGTTTGATTCCCGGCTTGGGTCACTGCCTGTGTGGAGTCTGCACATTCTCTCCCTGTCTGCGTGGATCTCCTCCGGGTGCTCCGGTTTACACCCACACGTTCAGAAAGACGTGCTGTTAGGTCATTTGGACATTCTGAATTCTCCCTCTGTGTACCTGAACAGGTGCCGGAATGTGGCGACTAGCGGCTTTTCACAGTAACTTAATTGCAGTGTTAATGTAAGCCTACTTGTGACAATAAAGATTATTATAAATAGAGGCATAGAGTATAAAAAGACGGAAGTAATGCTACACCTACACAAATCATTAGTCATACCAGACTTGGATACTGTGTTCAGTTCTGGGCATCCTATTTAAGGAAGGATGCCAAAGCCCGATAGAGAGAGCAGAGGAGATTTACTAGAATGACATCAGGAATGAGTAATTTTGGATACAAGGAAAGATTGGAGAAATTGGGCTTGTTCTCCTTGGAGTGGAGAAGATTAAGAGGTGACCCTGTTGAGGTGTTCAAAATTATGAACAATTTTGACAGGATGTTCTGTTTACTAGTTGGTAAATCAGTGACTTGGGATCACAGTTTCAAGATGGTCAGCAAGAGAGCTAAGAGTGAAGCGAGGAGAAACTTCTTTACTCGGGAGTTATTGGGATTTGGAATGCGCTGTCTGGGAGAATGGTGGAGGTGGGTTCCATGGGAGGTTTCAAAAGAGAGTTGGATACATATTGGAAAGTGATTAATTTAGAGGGCTACAGAGATGGGGCTGGAGAATGGGATTAGCTGGATAGTTCGTTCAGGAGCTGGTACAGACACGATGGGCCGAATGGTCTCCTTCTGTGCTGTAAATAACAAAAAAAAGATATGTAAAACTATTTTCATTCTTTATTCGTCCTTTCTTACAGCGTGGGAAGACATGCGTTGTGAGAATCACACTGACAACTCCTTACACTCTGTTATTCTGGGAACTTTTGTGCCAATCCATTTGGGAACCACCACCCAACCACCCTGACACTGCTTTAGCTAATAGCAGTAGCTGCTTTAGGAAAAGCATCATCTGTAAGATCAAACTTTTTGGTGAAGTTCAAGTTTTCCGGTCGTAGTGTTTCTGAAACTGTTCAAGGTACAAAACAAACATTGATAGATACATCGAGTTATGTTATTCTAATGAATAACATTTCTATTATCTTCCAGCTTTTGTCAACTTTGGATGTTTGATCTTGAAAAAAAAACCCATTTTGAGCAACAATGCAAACTGGCTGTTAATTTTATGCCAGTGTGACATTATGACATTGAAACTAATCTTTCCTGTAATTTTTCAATGTTATCAAAAAGAATTGGCAAAAGCAAAAAGAAAGTTCCAATGTATCATGCTCTTGAAAAAAGAATAAAGATGTTACTTGTTTTACGATTCCAGACCAGACTTCCAAATTTTGTTAGGATCCAGTAAGGGACCAGTAATGATTTGTTTCATGTAGATGAAATTTCAAATTGCAATTACTTAGATCGAGAATGAAGCCACAAAATCCCACAGTTTTAAACAAGCAGAATAAATTTGCTACACACATATCAACAAAGCAAACAGTCAATACTATCTATCCTATAATCGAACATATTCCTATAATTCTAATGTATAGAACTAACAAGCGGCAAACATGAAACAGACAAACTGTGGTTGACCACATTAAATGACAGACCCAACCAATATGGCTCCCCTGAATTTCTCAGCCAGACATCAGTCGTCAATTTGAGTCACCAAATTTCCTTTAAAGCTGTATTCCTAATGAGGTATCTCAACTCCTCTCCTTGAAAGTACTAGCCTGATCCCCATCTGACAGTAACTCTATTGTTCCATGGGTACAATCCTCATCCAAGAGGCACATGAATCCAGATCTCACTCAAAGCTGTTCCTAGCTCCAGTGTTCTTGCTCTTCTTTTCCAGCTAAGCTGACCTAATACCGAGACTGCATCTTCCTGTGTTAACCAGCCTACACTCTAGTGTCAAAATACAGGCATGGTTCCAGCTTCTCAGCCATGCAGTTGTGAACAACTGCGTCTGGACTTCCTTCAGCCCCAACTTTCAATATTACTGAGCAAATATTGCACTGGGACTTCGATGAGTCCCAACTCTGAGCAGCATCAAGCCACCAACAGTGCCCAGGCCCTCTCTGAGCTCTAATCCCCTTAGCAGCATGGGGTATAATGACAGCACCTCGGGTACATGGAGCCCATCCTCCTCTTCACCTGCTCCTGACTCCTTGTCACATGGGCTTGTTTTTCACACTGTAAAGCCTTGGTAAAGTGGTTGGGTTTACATGCATCTTTTGTGCATGCGCACTGCTGTTAGGGCGCCTGAGCCCTTCCGCTACCGTTCTGATCACCACCAAAACTGAACGCAATGTAGACCAGGCTCTCGGCTTGAAGTCTCCAGCAAAGAATAAATGCTTCAAGCCATTCTTGAGTCGCTGTCAAGGAAAAACTGGAAAAGGGCATGTATGTCCCATCCCAATGCTGATCCTAGTCCTGATGGTAATTGTAGTCCTTAGCCTCCACCTGGAAAACAATTTGGGAAGACAATTCCCCTCATTGATAAAGTCGAGGGATTTTAATTGTGTGCTATTGAATTACTGCCAATGTCTGTTGTGACATCACTGTCTGCTAGGATAATTTAAAAATAATACATAACAAAGGCTCTGACTGTGCAGCAAGATACAAAAAATGCAATCCCTGCTCTGCTGAACCATGACGAGGGCATAATAACTGCCATACTACTGTTGTTATCCTAATCTAGCTTCCAGAAAACGAGTTCTGAAACATCTATACACAACATTTCTATCCATTGGGTACCTATCTGCTTGCATTACATGATTTTTCCATGCGACCACTCAGATGCAAAATAGGACATTCATTTATTATGTGCCAAGATGTCTGTTCTGATGCCCTACAGGCACACCTTGACACATCCTAAACCAAAGAGAATGAGTGCATTTAGCCAAAACTGTCCTCGTGCATATATCATAGAAAGTTAACATGCAGCAAGAATGAAGTCAAGCAACAATGAAGGCAAGTAGTGCATTGGGCATTAATGAATGCGGGTTGGACTATGCAGTAAGGAAGTATGGCTGCATATGTATCGAGCTTTGCTGAGAGCACACCTGGAGTCCAGTTTGTAGTTTTGTTCGCCTTGCGTCGAGAAAGAAATGCTTAGCTTGGAGACGGTGCAATGCAGCCTCAGTAGATTGATCCCTGCGACGAGAGAGCTGCCCAATGTTCTCTGGAGTTTAGAAGAATGGAAGATGATCTCATTGAAATGTATGTGGACAGGGTAATTGCTGAGAACTTGCTGCAGATTTGGGAACTAACAGTTATCGCCTCAGACTTAACGGGTAAGCCATTCAGGATTGAAATGAGGAGAAATTTCTTCACGCGGATAATTGTGAAGTTTTGGATTTCTCTACCCTGAAGCTGCCAAGTCCGTGAGTATCTTCAAGACTGAGACTGAGATTTGACGCTAAAGGTATCAAGGAATATAGGGACAGGACAGGAAAGTGCAGTTCAGCCATGATGGATGATGGAACAGGCTTGAGGGTCTTTGTGGCTTGCAGTCACTCCTATTTCTTATATTCTACAAAAACGACCAATCAGCAGATGATTTCAGATTGCCCATTGGGCTAAACTTGAATCTTGAGATCTGACATCTGTAAAAAGGCACAGTTCTGGCATCTTAGCGGCAGACAAATTCAATTTTTCCGGTCACCGATCAATGGTAACTTTTTTTCCAGTGCAGTGATAACATGGAATGGATATTTTCTGGCAACAAGGGTCATCTTGATGTTTATCTACGACATGCTTCTTTTAAATCTCTTGAATTGCGGGGATGTTGTATCCAGTTGGGCCTTATAAAACTCTAAACATCCTGCATTGTCCCTCCTCAGTTCTCATGTTTCGAGAGAGCCGAAGAAGATTTGGTGAGTGCCAAATGAAACATGCTGGAAATGATTGGAGGTAGTAATTACATATAGATCAATCAGTGTTGACGTGTACCCTATAAAAGACATCAGTTTTCTCCAGCTGCACATATATCTGAAAGAGCAGTGTTATTGAAACGAGGTACACGCCAGGTGGAGACAGTTCATTCCTTCAAAAGAGAGATTCAATGTATTCTCCGCAGATACACTCTTGCAATGGTGGTAATGGGGCAGGTTGTACTTGAGCTTCACCCAAGAATAAGGTGGTGCCTTCACGTTCTAATTTTAACTGTCGCAGCATGATGCACAAAGTTGCTGGTTGGCCTACTTTTATCAAGGTGAAAAGCAATGAAAATGGTCTTTAGTGAAGTAATTTTGAACACCTTTCCCAAATTCTGTATGATCGTTTGGACATCTGCCCATAGCACTTTGTTCGTTCCATGCCTCGATAGTGCTCGTTGATGTGCATGAACATTTTTTAGAGAATACTTGGGCTCACTTGAAATGAAATGAAATGAAAACCACTTATTGTCACAAGTAGGCTTCCAATGAAGCCACATTCCGGCACCTGTTCGGGGAGGCTGTTATGGGAATTGAACCCACGCTGTTGGCCTGCCTTGGTCTGCTTTACAAGACAGCTATTTAGCCCACTGTGCTAAACCAGCCCCTACTTACCATATTCCCTACAGCCAAATCACACATGAATGTTAATTGTGCAGCTCACAGTTGAAGTATGACCACCAGGGGCTGCCTCTGCCGCCTCATTCTACATTGTAGTGATTTTATGTTTCTAAGAGCATGGCAGGTTACACCATGTTGCAGTTGAGGAGGGAAGAGGTGGTGAATCAATAATTGGTCAAATACATCAGCAGGATTCACTGCTAACAGGAAAAATGCAGTAAGGGGTGGGGAGAAATCAGAGGGAAATTTCAGCGCAAGGTTAATTATTCTGTACCCAAGATCTGCCAGTGGTTTGTGCATCCTTTTCTTGTTATAGCATGGATCACATATAAGTGTTTGTAATTACTTGCTCTGATACTTTTGATGTAAAAGATCAGGATATCAAATATAACTTATAGAAAATGCGATTTCAGAAAACATTGAAATGGGTTGATCGGCCTTATCATGGGAGGGATTGGTGATGCACCATGTGAAAATAATCCTATATGTGACAATGTTTTTGTTAGTAGGGTATGAATTTCCTTTGCCTGTGCATTTTGAATTTATTTTGAATTCACTTAAGTAATAATTAGGACTGCTCCGAGCACATTTGATGCAGTCATTCGCAAAGTTTTACAAATAAACTTTTATACTCCATTTATTTGACCAATTATTGATTCACCACCTCTTCCCTCCTCAACTGGAACATGGTGTAACCTGCCATGCTCTTAGAAATATAAAATCACTACAATGTAGAATGAGGCCATTCGGCCCATCGAGTCTGTACCTACGTTCTGAAAGAGCACCCTAAGCAGGCTCCTGCACACCCCTGTACACTAAAGGGCAATTTAGCATGGCTAATCCACCTAATCTGCACACCTTTGGACTGTGGGAGGATACTGGAGCACCCGGAGGAAACCCACGCACATACAGGAAGAATGTGAAAAATCCCTAGTGCTGTGAGCCAGCAGTGCCAACCATTGTGTCACCGTGCCGTTCCTTGTTGATGGCCAGAAACTAATGTTCAGAGATTGACTGTCAGAAAGTCTTCCTTTGGTAGGACGTTGGGGGAGCAAGATTGGCTCATTTTGTCCTTCCCTTACAGCATCTGCAATGCTCTGACTCATCGGAAAACTAAACTGAGCGTTTGATTTATTTTGGGGCTTTGAACTTTGATGTTCTATTCCTTGGACCACAAGGCTGCCTGGAGAATCTGATTAATTAGTTGATTTAATTGCTTAATTTGTCACCTGATCCATTTCGGGCATGATGTATAATTACTCCCAATAATTCATGTATTAAAATATTTAAGTACAAGATATTGCACATTGGGAATAAATGGGCAACGTGTGTACTCTATGAATCTTAGCTAATAGTAAAGCTGAAACAGACCTTAAAATATTGTCGACTCAGTAATTAGTGTGCTGAGCCATTGGCAAGTAGCAATCAAATCAAATATTGAACTACATTGATAAATCAGCAAAGCAGAATCAGTTAGAGAATATCGAGCTGGAATTGTGGAGTGTTGTGATCATAATCCACCTTGAGCATTGTGTTTTCTTCACTGTTCCCATAGAAACCAGACAAGCCCCAGAGACAGTAAAGAGAAGAACAAGGTTTGTCTCGGGTGCTGGAAGAATATTTTATTGAAAAGCATAAGGGAAGGCAGTGGCACAGTGGTATTGCCACTGGGCTTATGATCCAGAGACTCAGGGTAATACTCTGGGCACCTGGGTTCAAATCCTGCCATTGCAGATGGTGGAAATTGAATCTAATAAATATCTGGAATTGAAAGTCTAATGCTGACCATTAAATTATTATTGATTGTTGTAAAAAACCCAGCCGGTTCACTAATGTCCTTTAGGGAAGAAAATTTGCTGTTCCTGTCTGCTCTAGCAAGCCACTCCATTTTATCAAACCGCTGCAAAGTCAATAAAAAGGAAAGAAAGCGAACGGACCGACATTGACCGAGACACTGGAAATGGCAATGGCAAACCTAGCCCTGTCGACCCTGCAAAGTCTTCCTTATTAACATCAGGGATGCCAAAGTTGGGAGAGCTGTCTCACAGACAAGTTAAGCAATAGCCTGACATAGTCGTACTCACAGAATCATACCTTACAGATAACATCCCTGACACCACTATTAGCATCCCTGGGTATGTTCTGTCCCACCGGCAGGATAGACCCAGCACATGTGGTGCCACAGTTGGGAAGGAGATGCCCTGGAAGTCCTTAAAATCGACCCTGAATCCCATGAATGTCTCATGGCTTCAGATCAAACATGGGCAAGGAAACTCCCTGCTGATTACTATGTACCATCCACTCTCAGCTGATCAATCCATATTCCTTCATGCTGAATACCACTTGGAGAAAGCACTGAATGTGGCAAGAGCACAGAATGTACTCTGGGGAGGGGACTTCAATGCCTACTGCAGTTGTCCATGACAGTATTGGTAGGAGTGACCAGCACACAGGACTTGTGGAGGCAAAGTCCTGTCTTCACATTGTGGATACCATCCATCATGTGTGGCATTACCATTGTGCTAAATGGAATTGATTCAGAACAGATCTAGCAACTCAAGATTGGGCATCCATGAAGCGCTGTGGGCCATCAGCAGCAGAATTGTACTCAGCCATAATCTGTAACCTCATGACCCAGCGTATCTCCCACTCTACCATTATTACCAAGCCAGGGGATCAGCCCTGGTTCAATGAAGAGTGCAGAAAGACATGCCTTGAGTAGCACCAGGCACACTGAAAAACGAGGGCTGGTGACCCTACAACACCGGAGGACTTGCTGCCAAACAAAATAAGCAGCAAGTTTAAAAATCGGCGAAGAGCCCCGCGCGGGTATCGGGCGGCGGGGGCTGAGGCACTGGGCCCAGTGCGGAGCAGAGGTCAGAGCAGCAAGGGCGGAGCTAAAAGGAGGCCGAGGCGACAGGCTGGAGGCCAGGGCACGATGTAGGTGGGATGTCCCACATTGGATGGCTCCCGCCTAGGATGAAGTAAGAAGGCTGAAGTCCGGTCCCAGGGGAGTTCTGGGGGAATGTAAAGAAGAGAAAGAAGGTTTAAGGAAGTTTGGTGAAAGTTTTTTTTCTCCCCTTTTTTATGTGTGAAGGAAGAAAAATTTTTTTTTTTCAAAAAGAAAATTCAGATTGATGAAGGACAGGAGGGTGGAAGGGGGAAGAAAAGAAAGGAAAAACAGTAAGCTGCTAAAGGATGCGAAGAGCAGCGTCGAAGAAAGGAAGAAACGCGGGTTCGCCACTGAATGAGAGGATGAGCAAAAGTGCTGACAAGATGGCGGAAGCCGAACCGCAAGGCAGGGCCGCACTACATACGGTGGAGAAGATGACCGAGGTGATGGCGGTGGAGCTGGAAAAACAGTTCGCAAGGCACATTGAGGCCGTGAGGAAGGAGACGGTGGTCGCATTTAAGTCATTGGTGGAGGAGACAGTCGCCCCGGTGAGGGTGGCTGTGGCAAAGACATCGGCTGAGGTGAGAGAGCAGGGCGAGAAGATAAAGGAAGTGGAGGAGGCTGTGTCGCAGCACAGCAACCAGGTCACCTCGATGGGGGACGAGCTGAGGAGGGTGGTGGAAGTCAACAGAGGACTCCGAGCAAAGCTCGACGACTTGGAGAACTGCTCAAGGCAGCACAATATGAGAATTGTGGGCTTGCCCGAAGGGACAGAGGGCCCAAGGCCAACACAATACTTTGCTAAGAAGTTGGCGGAGCTGATGTGGGAGGGTGAGAGCCCCTCCCAGTATGAGCTAGGCCGAGCCCATCAGTCATTAAGGCCGAAGCCCAAAGTGAACGAGCCGCCAAGGGCAGTAATTATCTGCTTCCATAAGTTCTGCATGAAGGAGAAGGTATTAAGCTGGGCGAAGAGGAAGTGCGAGGTGCAGTGGGATGGTAATGTAGTTCGGATCTACCAGGACTTGACGGTGGAGTTGGCAAAAAGACGAGCGGTGTTCGGGTGAGTGAAGGTGGCATTGCATAAAAAGGGGGTGCGATTTGGTATGGTGTACCCGGCGAAGCTGAGGGTAACGTATAACGCCAAAGACTTTGATGCACAATCAATTACGCAAAGACGAGAGTAGGATGTAAACGAGGCTTTATTACACTGACATGTGTGGCCTCCTACAGCAGCTGGCGAAATGGCTGCTGTATGGGGAGCACACATATTTATACTCTGCCTACTGGGGGGAGCCAGCAGGCAGGGATCTACCCCCGTACCTGTAGTACAGGGGCCTTACCATAAAACACATATATATACAGTATATACATCAGTGGTGACTACCATAGACTTTTATTTTGCGACGGCTGAGGCGTTCGTGAGGGCAGAAGGCTTGGGACAGACGTGAGGAGCGGAACTGGAAGAGAGACTGTGGACTGTGTTTGGGCAGCTGGAAAATGTATGAATGCTACAAATTTCATTTTACTGATGTGTATTGTAATTTACTTCTCTTTACATTGTTACAGAGTTCAAGTAAATGGTTGGGTTGATTGGCGTTCTGTGTTACGACGGTTAAATCTTATGTTAATGAATCGTATGGGTTGGATTGTTGGGTTTGTTTTTTCTTTCTCTGGGACTGGGTGGAAGCGGACGATATATATTGGCTGGGGGAGCCACCCGCGCTAGCTAACTAAAGTCAGCTGGTGAACGGAGGTGAGGTGAGAGGAGGGCTGCGGACGTTGGAGCCTGAATAGCAGGCTTCAATGGGCCTACGAAGCGATGCGAGAGAGTGGGAAGGGATTTATGCTGGGAGATATTTTTTTCAAGGGGAAATGTAGGGGGCTTTTGGGAGGGGGTAAGGGGTTCGATGTAAACAATGGACGGGGGCGGGTCAGGCTTATAGGGCAGGGCCCGGTGGTATGATGATGGTGGATAAGAAAGATGGGGGGGGGGTGAGAGACCCCCAGTAAGGATAGTCACATGGAACATGAGAGGGCTAGGAGGTCCGGTCAAGAGGTCAAGGGTGCTTGCCCATCTTAAAAGTTTGACAGCCGATGTGGCAATGCTGCAGGAGACTCACTTCAGGGTGAAGGACCAGGTGAGAAATAAAAAGGGTTGGGTTAGCCAAGTGTTTCACTCTGGATTTGATGGAAGGGCTCGAGGGGTAGCAGTGCTGGTCAGCAAAAGGGTACGCTTCCAGATGGAGAAGGTAGTGGCAGATTAGGGGGTAGATATGTGATTGTGGCCGGGGCGCTGGACGGGAGATTAGTGGCGCTGGGAAGTGTATACGGTCCCAATTGGGACGATGTGGGATTCGCAAAGAAGGTGCTTGGGGCCATCTCCGACTTGGACACACACAAGCTGATTGTGGGAGGGGGGGGGGGGGGGGGACTGGAACTTGGTGCAGGAGCCAAGGTTGGACAGGTCACGGTCACGCTCGCTGGTCCCATCGGGGGGGCGAAGGCGTTGGCTGGGTTAATGGTGGAAATGGGAATGGTGGACCCTTGGAGGTTCCTGCACCCGAGGGAACGGGAGTACTCATTTTTCTCAGCAGTCCATAAGGTATACTTGCGGATTGATTTTTTTTGTGGTGGGAAAGGCTTTGCTGGCTGGGGTTAAGGGGTCGGAATACTCGGAAATTGAAGTGATAGATCATGCTCCGCATTGGGTGGATATGGTACTGGAGAAGGGGGTAACGCAGAGGCCGGAATGGAAACTGGATCTGGGGCTTTTGGGGAATCAAGTGTTCTGTGAGAAAATTGAAAAGGTAATTAAGGAATATGTAGGTTTCAACTGTACAGGTGAAGTGTCGAAGGCAGTTGTCTGGGAGGCTCTAAAGGCGATGGTGAGGGGTGAAGTAATTTAATTTAAGGCCAAGGTAGACAAAGAGGAGAGATTGGAGCGGCAGAGGGTAATAGATGAAATGTTGGAGGTAGATTGGAGTTATGCAGAAGATGGGGGCCCAGCGAAGCTGGAAACGAGGAAGGAACTGCAGGCGAGCTTCGACCGACTGTCTACCAGGAAGGCGGTGCGCCAACTGAGACGAGCAACGGGTGCAGTTTATGAACATGGAGATAAGGCAGGTCAGCTCCGGAGGGAAGCAGCGGCAAGGGAAATTCTTCAGGTGAGGGATAGGGCAGGGAAGTTGGTGGTGGCTCCGGAGCTGTTTAAAAAGGTTTTTGAGGAGATTTATGAGAGGTTGTACAGGTCAGAGCCACCCGGGGGAGACCGTGAGATGCTGGAATTTCTGGATGGGTTGGAGTACCCGAGGCTAGGGGAGGGGGTAGGGCTACATTAGAAGGAGCAATAGTGGAGCAGGAGATTAAGGATGCGATTAGGAGGATGCAGTCGGGGAAGGTGGCAGGGCCGGATGGGTTTCCGTTGGAATATTATAAAAAATGCAAGGATAAGCTTGCACACCTATGGTGGGGATGTTTGAAGAGGCGAGAGGGAATGGGATGGTGCCACAAACCATGGGGCAGGCATCGATTTCACTGTTGCTATAAAAAGATAAGGATCCGATGGAGTGTGGGTCGTATAGGCCCGTATCACTTCTGAATGTGGACGCAAAAGTATTGGCGACGGTACTGGCGGGTAGGCTGGAGGGGTGCCTCCCGAAGGTGATAGGTGAGGATCAGACGAGGTTCGTGAGAGGGAGGCAGCTTTTTTCGAACATTAGGAGGGTTTGAATGTCGTTATGGCACCGGCGGAAGGGAAGGAAACAGAGGTGGTTGTGGCATTGGACGCCAAGAAGGCGTTTGACTGGGTAGAATGGGGGTACTTGATGGCAGTTCTAGAGTGGTTTGGGATTGGACCAAGATTTGTTAACTGGGTAAAGCTACTATATAAGGAGCTGAAGGCGAGTGTCCGCACAAACAACATCAGCTCGAGATACTTTTCCCTCCACCGTGGGACAAGGCAGGGATGTCCTATGTCCACCCTACTGTTTGCGTTTGCGATTGAGCCGTTGGCCATCGCATTAAGAAGTTTTGGAGCATGGAAAGGAATAGTGGGGGGTGGGGGGAGGGTGCAGAGCATAGGGTGTCCTTATATGCCGACGACTTGCTGCTGTATGTATCAGAACCGAGTGTATCGATAGGAGGAATATTTGGAGCTACTGCGAGTATTTGGGTCTTTCTCGGGGTACAAGCTGAACCTGGACAAGAGTGAGTATTTTATGGTGTCTCGGCCGGGGGGCAGGGGTGGGGAGGCTGCCATTCCTTAGGTCAGGGACTCACTTTGGGTATCTGGGGGTGCAGGTTGCCCGGGAGTGGGGAGGCTTCGCAGGTACAACATCACTAGTTTGGTGCGGAGAGTGAAAGCCGATCTGGTGAGGTGGGATGGTCTCCCTCTGTCACTGGCGGATCGGGTGCAGGCGGTTAAAATGAATGTATTGCCGTGATTTCTGTTTATTTTTCAATGCCTACCGATTTTCCTGCCAAAGGCTTTTTTCAGGGAGATTGAGGGAAGGATTACCTCGTTCATATGGGGGGGGGGGGGGGCAGGGTGAGAACGGTGCTGCTACAGAGGGGAAGGCAGGCAGGGGGTTTGGGTCTCCCAAACCTGATGTACTACTACTGGTCGGTGAATGTGGAGAAGGTGCGGAGCTGGGTCAGGGGGGTTGATTCCCAGTGGGTCAGAATGGAGGAGAGTTTGTGCAGGGGGTCAGGACTGGAGGCACTAGTAACAGCGCCGCTCCCGATAGCTCCGGGGAAATACTCAGGGAGTCCGGTAATAATAGCCTCATTGAAAACCTGGAGGCAGTTGCGCCAACACTTTGGGTTGGGGGCAAGGTCAAGGGAAATGCCAATTTGGGGGAACACAGATATGAGCCAGGGAGGTGGGATGGAAGTATTCGGAAATGAGAAGAAAAGGGAATTAAGACGCTAAAAGATTTGTTTCTTGGGGGTCGGTTTGCAGGATTGAGGGAGCTGGAAGCGAAGTATGGGCTGGAGCAGGGGGAAATGTTTAGATACATGCAGGTTCGAGATTTTGCCAGGAAGGAGGTACAGAGCTTCCCGGAGGAACTGGCCTCCCCATTGCTGGAGGAGGTGCTGACGACAAGGGGACTGGAGAAGGGGGTAGTGTCAGCGGTGTATGGAGCTATTTTGGAAGAGGATAAGACACCACTGGAAGCGATCAAAGCAAAGTGAGAGTAAGAATTGAGAGAGGTTATAGAGGAGGAGGTCTGGTGTGAGGTGCCCCGGAGAGTGACTGCCTCCACTTCGTGTGCGAGGTTGTTGCTGATACAGCTGAAGGTGGTATACAGAGCACACCTCACGAGGGCGAGGATGAGCCGACTCTTTGAAGGAGTAGAAGATGTGTGTGAGCGTTGCGGGGGCCCCCACTAATCACGTTCATATGTTTTGGTCCTGTCCAAAGTTGGAGGATTATTGGAAGGAGGTTTTTCGGGTAATTTCCAAGGTGGTGCACGTGGAACTGGATCTGGATCCCTGGGAGGCCATATTCGGGGTGTCTGACCAGCCAGGGTTGGAAACGGGTGCAGAGGCAGATATCGTAGCCTTCGCCTTTTTGATCGCCCGAAGGTGGATCCTACTGGGATGGAGAGCAGCCTCTCCACCCTGTGCCCTGGCGTGGTGGGGGTCCTGTTGGAATACTTGACCCTTGATAAGGTTAAGTTTGAACTGAGGGGAAGGACGGAGGGGTTCTGAGGGGAAGGGGAGGGGATGGGTTGGAGGGGTGGGGGGGAGGGGGCCTGTGGGTATTAAGGGTGACTATGGGTGATCGCTGATTCCTTTTTGTCATTTGTTTCTGTGAGCATGTGGGCTGATGTTTGGGGGTTGGTGGGTGGATGGGATTGTTGTTATTGTTACGGGGATTGACATACTTGTTGCTGATTAATGTTTATTGTTGGTGGGTGTAAATTCAGGAGAAAATGTGAAAAAGGGGGAGAATAAAAATATTTAAAAAAAGACATGGTGGAAGCATTCGCAATAATCTTCAGCCAGAAGTGCCCACTGGATGATCTATCTGTCTCCTCCAGAGATCCTCGGCATCATCTGAAAGCATTGGATACTGCAAAGACAATGGACCCTGACAATGTTCCTGAAATAGTACTGAAGATTTGTGCTCCAGAACGTACTGTGCTCCTAGCCAAGCTGTTTCAGTACATCTATGACATTGGCAACTACCCGTGGAAAATTATTTAGGTATGTCCTGCACACAAGAAGTTGGACAAATTCAACCCGACCAATTATCGTCCTATCAGTCTCCTCTCAATCATCAGTAAAATGATGGAAGGAGTCATCAACACGGCATGGTGGCACAGTGGTTAGCACTGCTGCCTCACAGCGCCAGTGACCCGGGTTTATTTCCGATCTTGGGTGACTTTCTGTGTGGAGTTTGCATGTTCTCCCGTAGGTTTCCTCTGGGTGCCCGGGTTTCCTCCCATAGTCCAAAGGTGTGCAGGTTAGGTGGAATGGTCACACTAGATTTCCCCTCTGTTTCCAAAGCTTAGGTTGAGTTACAGGGATAGGATGGGTGAGTGGGTTTAAGTAGGATGCTCTTTCGAAGGATTGTTGCAGAGTCGAGGGGCTGAATGGCCTCCTTCTGCACTGTAGGGATTCTATGATTCTAAAAACAGGGCTATCAAATGGAACATTAACCTGCTCACTGACACTCAGTTTGGGTTTCTTTTTACATAGAATTTACAGTGCCGAAGGAGGCCATTCGGCCCATCGAGTCTTCACCGGCTCTTGGAAAGAGCATCCTACCCAAGATCAACACCTCCACCCTATCCCCATAACCCAGTAACTCCACCCAACACTAAGGGCAATTTTGGACACTAAGGGCAATTTAGCATGGCCAATCTACCTAACCTGCACATCTTTGGACTGTGGGATGAAACTGGAGCACCCGGAGGAAACCCATGCAGACACGGGGAGAATGTGCAGACTCCACACAGACAGTGACCCAGCGGGGAATCGAATCTGGGACCCTGGAGCTGTGAAGCGATTATGCTATCCACAATGCTACCGTGCTGCCCTCAGAGTCACTTTGGTGCTGACCACATTACAGCCTTGGTTCAAACATGGATAAAAGAGCTGAATGCCAGAGGTGAAGTGAGAGTAACTGCCCTTGATATCAAGGCAGCATTTGATCAATTATGGCATCAAGGAGCCTTAGAAAAACGTGAGCCAATGGAAATCGGGGGAAAACTCTCCATTGGTTGTGATACCTGGCACAAAGTACGATGGTTGTTGGAAGTCAGTCATCTCAGTCCTAGGACATCACTGCAGGACTTCCTCAGGGTAGTGGCCGTGGCCCATTCATCTTCAACTGCTTCATCAATGATCTTCCTTCCAACATAAGGTCAGATGTGGGGATATTGGCTGATGATTGCACAATGTTCAGCACCATTCATGATTCCTCAGATGCTGAAGCAGTCCACAGGCAAATGTCACTAGACCTGGACAATATCCAGGCTTGGGCTGACGAGTGGCAAGTAACATTCATGCCACCCAAGTGCCAGGCAATGAACATTTCCAATATGAGCGAATCAAACCATTGCCTCTTGACATTCACTGGCATTACCAATGCTGAATTCCCGAATATTGTGGCCATCCAAAATGGCCACTTGCAAAGGATTATGGGAATTGTGGTCAAGTTGGGACACAGACAGTACACAGCCTGTGTGTATTGGGCAAAGGAAAACCAGACCGAACTGAAACTCGCACCTGTTAAAGGTCAGTCACCGATTTCCCCAGGGCAATAGACTACAATGGTAACAGGACCCGCCCAGCCATCGAGGTACCCGCCCCTAATTGGCCAGAATCGATTTGGGTGATCGAGACCTTATCGATCTATTGGATCCTGAGTTAGCACCGCCCAAAAGGGCGCGAAAGAGGAGGATAAGAGGCACTGCACCACTAGGTATTGGTCTCTTTTGGGTCCGACCTGTGCTCACACCAGCTGCAGCATAACGACCAGCAAAGTTCAAGACCCGCGATCTCTACTTGAGAGAGATGAGCCGCAGGCAAGACGAACCTGACGACTTCCAGCCGACACACATGGGGACTCAGATAAAGGCCTTATCTACCCGCACAGAGCCGGTCATCCAGAAGTTAAGTAAAGGTCATCTTAATTGATAGGTGTAGTTTAATGCGTAGCCACGTGCATCATTGCACATAGAGATAAGTCTTGTGTTTAATAACAAACTGTCTTTTGAACTAACATACCGGTTGCATGGTCATTAGGTCAATACAAGAAACGTACTCAGAGCTTGTGTGGCTATTATTAACAACAATATCAACATCCTGGGGGGTTACCATTGACCAGAAACTGAACTGAACTAGACATACAAATATTGTGGTTACAAGAACAGGTCAGAAACTAGGAATCCTGTGGCGAGTACCTCACTCGCCAAAGCCTGTCTACCACCTACAAGGCCCAAGTCAGGATGGAATACTCCCCACATGCCTGAATGAGTGCAGCTCCAACAACATTGAAGAATCTCAACATCATCCAGGACAAAGCAGCCCACTTGATTGGCACCTATTTAACAAAAGACATCACTCCCTTCACCACTGATACACAGAAGCAGCCATGTGTACCATCTGAAAGGTGCACTGCAGGAACTCATCAAGACTCCTTAGGCAGCACCTTCCAAACCCACGACCACAGCCACCTTGAAGGACAAGGGCAGCAAATACACGGGAATACCACCACTTGGAAGTTCCCTCCAAAGCACTCCCCATCCTGACTTGGGAATATATTGCCATTCCTTCACTGTTGCTGGGTCCAAATCCTGGAAATCCCACCCTGACAGCACTGTGGGTGCACCTACACCACATGGACTGCAGTGGTTCAAGAAGGAAGTTCACTGCCACCATCTCAAGGGCAATTCAGGACGGGGAACAAATGCTGACCCAGTCAGTGAAACCCACATCCCGTAAAAAAATTATTCTTAAAAAATCCACAGAATAGTGGGTTCAATAGCCTTGAGAGGGGACTAGGAATTTTGAAAAGGTATGAAATGGAGTAAGCATTAGCAAAAGCAAATTTGGAGTATGATTTTGAGGTGAACAAAATGTGTAGATTCAAACTGGTGAAGAGCATTTAGGATTAATCAGAAATTCTTCATGCAAAGAATGATCAAAATATTGCATGAACGTTTAAAAGGAGTGGTTAAAGCAAATGACTTGAACTGATTTAGCAGATACTCTGATGTGTGGATGACCTTCGTTATAGGTAAGTGTGAGGTGGCACATTTTGGTGGGAAGGACACAGCATCGAAATGGGGTAGACAAAAGTAGAATTACAGGGTGCAGATTCACAAATCACGGTAACAGAGCGACAAATCTCAATAAGGCCATAAGAAATGCAAACAAAATATTGGGGTTCATTTCTAGAAGCAGTGAAATGAAAAGTATGGGAGTTATGTTAAACTTTTCTAGAGCACAATTGGAATGAAGAGGTGGTGAAGAAGGTGCCAAAAAAGGAATGACTGAGGTTCTTTTCTCTAGATAAAAAGACTTAGAGGTCCTCAATATTATGGAAAGGTTTGAAAGGATAGACAGATCTATGAATAGAAAGAATAAATGAAAGATCAGAACTAGGGGCTACAAATATAAAATAATCACTGATAAATCCACTAGTCTTTACCCGGAGAGTGGGTGGAATATGGAACTCACTTAAACAAGGAGTACTTGAAGCAACCAGCAGCAATACATTCAAGGGGAAACTAGATAAGCACTCAGTAAAATGGGACGGAAGGTTATGACGATGGTCTCGGATGAAGAGAGGGGGAGGAGACTCTTATCAAACATAAAAACTGGCAGGGACCTGTTGGGTCGAATAGTCTATTTCTGTGGTGTAAAATTATGTAATCCTTTGTACGATTCCAGGTTTTCTGGATTGATCCTCTACAATAGGCCGAGCTGGTGCCTGCACCTGCATTTACCCGTGTTCTGATTAGACAATTTCACCTAAAATTGTAAATAGCACGCTGGCACAGTGGTTAGCACTGCTGCCTCATAGCTCTGGTGACCCGGGTTCAATTCAGGCCTCTGGTGACTGCCTGTGTTGAGTTTGCACTTTCTTCCCTTGTTTGCGTGGGTTTCCTCCGAGTGCTCCTTTTGCCACCCACAATCCAAAGATGTGCAGGTTCGGTTGATTGACCATGATCAATTTATCGTTAGTGTCCAAGAAGGGTAGGTAGGCAAGGGCCGTTGCATACCCGATGGGCCAAATGGCCTCCTTATGAACTGTAGGGATTCTATAACACATGCACAAGGTCCCTTTGTGTTCAACCTTCAGAGCAATTTGTATCGGCCCTTTTTGACATGTTGAGTTACCATGGAAACTTTGGAAATGGATCTCCAGTCAAATTCCTTTTTCTGAAATTTCTTTATTTTCTCCTTCTACCTGCTTATCAGGTTATTCGTTGTTCTCGATGACAAAATAGATATCATTGGAGTCAGAAAAGATATTTGGGAAAAATAATCCAATATCTTGCTTCACTATTGGGTAAATATCATGTCATTGCATTTTTAATAATCATTTTCAATGTTTACCTCTTTTAATGTTTCATTAAATAAAGCATGTTTGTCACAAAAACAGCAATAACTCAACAGTTATTTAAGCTTATAATAATTAGAAGATATCAGTTGACTGTTGTATCTTCTCTAATGTTGCATGGTCTGTTTAATCTTATTTTCTTAATTTCTATGTGACTAACATTGATTTGACCTTTTGAAGTACCTACTGTATGTTCCCCGAGGCTTGACAGTGAGCATTTATCTCCAACATGATCATGCATTATTCATTATTTTTGTTATTTCTGAGCCTCATTCTTTTTCTTAATATAAATTAGAAGCTACAAACCACATGGATTTTTGTAATCCTTTCAGTTAGAAATTGTGTTTATCTGTTTTGCTTGAGGAAACCAGGATCTTTGGGTGCGACTGGTTTAATATTCTTGTCCTTGACATCAAACAGCCACAGAGTAAGTACTCAGCCAATCTCGAGAACAGGAAGCTTATGATGCAGCGTTTGAGGCCACTTGTTCAGTCAGCAGGATCAAGTTAAAAGAAAATTTGCACCAGTGTTTGATGAACAATCTTAAAAGGAAAGTTCAAGTTTCAGGAGCACCACATTTGGGGATTTATTTTTCAGGAGAATCTGCCCTCGTCATGTTTGAGCGGGCTGTAAATGTTAATGCTGCAGAACTATCACAATATTTAGGTGTTGGAAAGGAGGAGGATGGGAAAAAGTCACTGGCAAATCATCCTGCTTGCTAATTTCTATCAAACTGATTTTTTTTTAATAAATGTTTTTATAAATCTTTTTATTCTCCTCATTTTCAACATTTTCATCAAATAAATAACTAAAGAAAAACAAACAAAACCAAATAAAATAGCAATCCCCAAACCGCATCCCAATCAGTATACAGACTAAAACATCACCCGTACAGTCCAAGTTTTAGCCATCTGAGATGGCCACTTGCAAAGGACCATGGGAATTATGGCCAACCCAGGACTCGGACAGATACAGAGCTTATGTGTATCTGAAACACAGGCAGCTAGACCTGATCGAAAACCCCGCTCGTTTGCATTCTAATGGCCCATTTTCCCAGAACAATAGGACTCCAATCAAGAAACCGGTACAGCCACAGACTGATCAGCGCCACTCGCTTTACTGAGAGAGCCCAACCGCCAAGGTCAATGACCGCTAAGGACCCGCCCAGCCACCAAGGCCTTGTGGTTCAGTAAGAGAAATAGAAACACCCACAGTATTGGCGACGCTGTTGGGATATAACATTATATTGGCGACTTTAAAGAGCAACATTATAGGCGACACTGGTGGGATTTGATTAGAAGCGACTTTGTCACTCCAAGAGAACCCACAAACTTGAAATCCAATTGCGAGGAAGAGAAAGAACCACAAGTGCAAGCCCCATATCGACCAAATAACTGAATTTGGGAAATGTGTACTAACCTGCATGCGTACCTAACAGGAAAAGTAAGGTAAACTCACTAGCATTGAGTAAATCTGTTGAGAGAATTGTGAACCGGAAAATAGCCTAGGCCATACCTGCTGTTTGAATCGCCGATTTGTTCCCCTGTCCCAAATTAACCGTAGGAAAAGAGAAATTAAAGTAGGAAAGAAAAGAGATATTAGAAGCAATGGCCACTAAAGCAATGGAAGGTTTAATATACCCACAGGAACCTGAGGTCGCAGCGACCAACAGAGCAGAGCAATGCCCCAGTCAGCATAGTGTCAACCCACAGTTGAACATGTATAATAGTTTAGATGTTAAATAAAATCGTGCTGCATCTCATCGAGTGTTGGAAGTCTGTCTCTCGCTACACTGCGTCAAGTGCAGTCCACATTGACCCAGCCTGCCCAACACATCATACAGTAGACCACGCGAAATGCCGACAACAGATAGAGAAGTTACAGTCACTGCTCTCAGCGCAGAATGGATTTAGGTATACGTTTGGCCAGAATTTAGATGAGGAAGATGCTCACGATTGGAAAGAATTAAACAAAAGCGCCCAAAGATATGTCGAGGACACGGCAAATCAGAATCGAGTCCCCCACGCCCCGAAAAGAAAAGCACCCGCAGCACCGACTGCACAGGCAGCACCCACCCCCACTCACAATTCGACCCCCATGAATCCGGTTACCATGCAGCGCAAGTCATCGGATCAGGATGAGCCTGATATCGTTTACACCACCCCACTATCCATAACCCAGTTGAGAGAGGCTTGCACAAAAATTAGTCCATTCCAGCCCACCGCAGACCCGCACAGCTTCTTTGAGGAAGTGTGCCAACAAAATGTGATGTACGGCCTAGACGAGAGAGAGGAAGTCAAGTTGATTGTTATGAGCTTTAGCCCGTCCGTAAGATCAGCTTTGCCCGAATCCCAAAATGTAGCAGGAGGAACCCTACAGGGAATGAAAACAGCCATATTAGATGCCATCGGGTATAACGAAGGAGATCCAGTCGAGGGTTTAAATCACTGCCGGAAAAAGAAGGGAGAACATCCGACCGCATTTGCTGGTCGTCTATGGATTCATTTCATGGCAGTCTACGGACAATTGAACCGCGCGCACCTAAGTGAGGACGACACCACTAAGTGGTCCCGCACCTTAGTCTTGCATGCCACAGATGCAGGTCGAAAGGCTTGTGTGAATTACGCCCCCGCAGACCACACACACGATGAAGTGTGGGTAGTAAAATGAAATTCCAGAGCATGGGAACAATCCTTACACCGACAAACCGATCAGGAAGAGATAGAAGCAAATATGCACCCAGTTAGAACTAACCAGGGACCCGCATTGATAAACGAGGGTAGAGGAGAAGTCCAATATCCCAGGGAACCATACATAAGAACATAAGAACATAAGAACTAGGAGCAGGAGTAGGCCATCTGGCCCCTCAAGTCTGCTCCGCCATTCAATGAGATCATGGCTGATCTTTTGTGGACTCAGCTCCACTTTCCGGCCCGAACACCATAACCCTTAATCCCTTTATTCTTCAAAAAACTATCTATCTTTACCTTAAAAACATGTAATGAAGGAGCCTCAACTGCTTCACTGGGCAAGGAATTCCATAGATTCACAACCCTTTGGGTGAAGAAGTTTCTCCTAAACTCAAGGGAGCAATGCACCAGACTGCCTGCTCCACCTTACATGCCCCAGAGGTCATGTTACAACTGTGGGCAGTCAGGACACTTCACCCGAGATTGCAGGAGACCCCCACCACCAGCTAGACTCGCCCCCAGATATGAAAGAGAACACCACCCACAGCAGCTACAAGGTCCCAGCTGCCCCATGCAAACTGTGAGCGCTTACCCACCACTTCTCATGGCAGGGACGCCTCAGCAATGCCAATTAATGTTTGTTTCTCTCCTTCCTCCCTTAGGTCACACTACACTGACTCCATCTGCTAGTTACATCCCAGGCCAAATGTAATTGTGGCTAACAAATATATAAAACTGGTTGCCCTGAAATTCGGCTGGTTAAGATGAGCCTCAACCACCACTGGTTGTCGGAAAGAAAAGACTGGACGGAGAAATTGTCCGTCCACTCCCCGTATCGACCACAAGCTGCGAGAAGCTCTGCACTTAAAAATTGCTGTTTCCTGTCTCTCAAAACGTTATTTGAAAAAAAAATGAAGGAGTCACACATGGTGATGATCATAATGGGTAATTGGAGTAAGGAGAGAAAGACAAATAAAACAAGATATTAACCGAAGATAATAACAGATACTATGCTTGCACCCCCAGGAATACACGCAAAACAGAAAACACAGGATGAAGCAAGGACTGCTAACATGCGTTTGGATCATCGCTGGACTTCTGCAACTGCGCGCGCAACACACGTTTGTTACAAACCCCACACCAGCCCCGTACACTATCACACAACAGGCCACCCCCAGCCCGGACCCTACACCACACATAAAGACAGGCACCAAAACCCCCACTTGGTGCGAAAACGTTGCCAAATGGTACCCCCTTTCATACACAGTAGAGGCCCTTCTAGTAACTGCAATAATCTGCAGTGCCATTCAGACACTCCGACTCCGTAAATGGCGAGCAAAAGGCTCCCGCTCCCTGCTATATACAGTCCGAGCCCCCTTCTTTGGAATTCAGCAAAACTGAACAAATGTATTAACTGCTGCTAAGAATTAAAACCATGTACCTCTGTAAACATTACCAGAATTAAGTAGAAATGTAATGCTGCTGTTTTAAAATGTTTGTACTGTGCATAAGTTCTTTTTGATATTCGCCAGCAGCATGAGAGTAGCTTAGATAGTGTTAGTTAGAGATTCAATTGTGCGGGTAAGTTAAATGTTTAACAATGAAACGTTTTATAGTGACCCGTCAGAGATTAATTAATGTATGATGTGCTAATAAATATTAGGTAAATGGCCCAAAACATAGGATTGGATAGAGTAGAACCTTGCCTTGACCAAGGGTGACCGGTGCACCAAGGATTGATAGGGATCAATAGTGTGATCCACCACACTTCGCGTTCAGGATAAAGACGACAGGATGTAGCCACCTGAGATGGCCACCTGCAAAGGACCATGGGAATTATGGCCAACCCAGGACTCAGACAGATATAGAGTTTATGTGTATCTGAAACGCAGGCAGCTAGACCTGATCAAAACCCCTGCTCGTTTGCATTTTAATAGCCCGTTTCCCAGAACAATAGGACTCCAATCAAGAAACCGGTACAGCCACAGACTGATCGGTGCCACTCCCGTTACTGAGAGAGTGCAACCGCCAAAGTCAATGACCGCTAAGGACCCGCCCAGCCACCCCTTTATTAGCTGAAATCAAAGGCAGTAATCGAAGCCTGTCGAATTATTGGGTCCAAGATTAAGGACCGCCCCAAAGAGCGCAAAACCCTAGAGGGATAAAAAGAGACACAGCCATGTGTTCAGCCTCTTTTGGATCTGGCATGTGCCAGCCTCCTTTGAATCTGGCCCATGCCAGCCACTGTAGCAGGAAAAACCAGCCAAGTTCAAGACCAACGATCGCTAGCTGACGGATGAGCACAGCAGAGACAGAGCCACTTCTTCAAACCAGCCACGTGAGATCAAGATAAAGGCCTTATCCACTTGCACAGTCGGTCATCCTGAAGTTAAGTATAGGTTATTGTAGCTGATAGGCGTAGTTTAACTTGTAGTATATTGTGCTTGCATGTTGAAGTAACCCTTGTGCGTAAATAAACCATCTTTGAACTGACTAACCAGTTGTGTGGTCATTTGACCCATATACGGGAAAACATTGTGGTTTAGTTAGAGAAATAGAAATACCCACAGTATTGGCGATGCTGTTGGGAGATAACATATTGGCGACTTTAAAGAGCAACAAAGTAAAAAAAAAGAAAGTTAACAGTCAATAAGTAAACAGTGTAACTGAGAACAATGACCCCAGCCCCCTCCCCCCCTAATGTTCCATGGCAACTAATTATTGAAAATGCACGATAAACGATCCCTATGAATTGTAGTACCCTTCCTTCATTCCCCTCAGCTCAAACTTCAACTTCTCGAGAGTCAGAAATTCCAGTAGGCCCCCCCCCGCCAAGCTGAGGCACAGGGTGGAGAAGCTGACCTCCACCCCAACAGGACCTGCCTCCGGGCAATCAGTGAGGCGAAGGCTAAAACATCAGCCCCCTCACCCACCTGCAGCCCTGGCCGATCCGACACCCCGAAAATGGCTTCTAGGGGCCCTGGTTCCAAGTTCACATACACTATCCCCGAAAGGACACTGAAAACCTCCCTCCAATACTTCTCCAGCTTCGGGCAGGACCAAAACATATGTACATGGTTTGTGGGGCTCCTCCCACATTGCTCACATACATCCTCCACTCCCTCAAAGAGTCAGCTCATCCTCGCCCTCATGAGGTACGCCCTATAATAATAATAATGATAATCTTTTAATAATAATCTTTATTGTTACAAGTAGTCTTACATTAATATTGCAATGATGTTACTGTGAAAAGCCCCTCGTTGCCACATTCCGCCGCCTGTTCGGGTACACAGGGAGAATTCAGTATGTCCAAATTACCTTACCAAAATACACGACCTTCATATGTATCAGCCCCAGCCTCGTGCCGGAGGTTGAGGCGTTTACCCTCCGGAGCACCTAAAACCACAAACCATCTTCCATAACCTCCTCCAATTCTTCCTCCCACATGGCATTGATCCCCTCAGTGGACACCCCATCCTCCCCTACAATGCTTCTGTAGATCACTGACACCACCCCCTTTCCCCTGCCATCAATACCTCTTCCAACAATGAAGGGGTTGGCACTATCGGGAAGATCTGAACTTCCTTTTTAACAACATCTTGGAGCTGCAGGTAACTAAACCCTTCCCCTTGCCCCAATCCATATTTCTCCACCAACTCTTCCAACCTAGCAAAACGTCCCTCCAGGAACAGATCTTTTAATACACTGATCCCCCTCTCCTCCCATCTCCGAAACCTCCCGTCCAGCTTCAAACTGATTTAAACCGATCCAACTCCAAGACAGATTTGAACTGGAAACCTCTTGGTCCTTCATCGAGTTGCGACATGGGACCTGCAATATCTAACAAGAGATTTGGATCCGACAGAAAGGGACCTTCCTTAACACCTCATCTAAAAAGTGTCACTTCCAAAAAAAAGCAGCACTCACTCAGTACTGCACTCAAATGGCAGCGACGGTGAAATGTTCAAATCTTGGAGTGGGGGTGTGAGTCCACCATGTTCTCATGCATATCACCAACTCAGCTAAGTTGCCATTTCAAAAAAGAATGTTCTGGCCTTAGATGATACATACACTAAAGGGGTAAACTCATGTAATTTGGTTTAAATTTGATGAAGATGAGGTTAAAGTGGAATGTAATTTTGTTTAAAAACATGATGAGAATCAACAGGTCGATAACACTTAATTCTGCCACCTCATAAAAGAATTTCAATCAACAGCATTTCATTTAAAATTCAAACATGGCAAATTAAATGTAAATCTAAGAATAGCTTCCCCAGGTGGCCCAATGCCCCACGCTCACACGGTCAAGACTGCCCCAAATTAATTTGAACACCAACAAAAACAAAAAACGCTGGAAAATCTCAGCAGATCTGCCAGCATCTGTGGAGAAAGAATAAGCTAATGTTTTGAATTTGGACGATTCTTTGTCAGAGCTAGGGAGAACTGGAAATAGAATGTGGGAGGGGGGACTGTGGGGTGGGGAAGGTGGTGGTGGAGCAGTAAGGGCTGGATAGAGGGACAGCGATAGGTGGAGGCAGGGGAGAAATTGACAGAGATGTTGTGGACAAAAAAGCAAAGGGAATGTAAATGGTGGTGATCTGCAAAGGACTCATTTAGATAATAAGGGTTGCCTTCCCATTTTTCCGACCAAACTACATGACCACACACCTATCAATGTTAAACTCCATCTGCCACGTTTTGGTCTACTCTCCTCACCTATCGAAGAACATAAGAACATAAGAACTAGGAGCAGGAGTAGGCCATCTGGCCCCTCGAGCCTGCTCCGCCATTCAATGAGATCATGGCTGAACTTTTGTGGACTCAGCTCCACTTTCCGGCCCGAACACCATAACCCTTAATCCCTTTATTCTTCAAAAAACTATCTATCTTTACCTTAAAAACATGTAATGAAGGAGCCTCAACTGCTTCACTGGGCAAGGAATTCCATAGATTCACAACCCTTTGGGTGAAGAAGTTCCTCCTAAACTCAGTCCTAAATCTACTTCCCCTTATTTTGAGGCTATGTCCCCTAGTTCTGCTTTCACCCGCCAGTGGAAACAACCTGCCCACATCTATCCTATCTATTCCCTTCATAATTTTAAATGTTTCTATAAGATCCCCCCTCATCCTTCTAAATTCCAACAAGTACAGTCCCAGTCTACTCAACCTCTCCTCATAATCCAACCCCTTCAGCTCTGGGATTAACCTAGTGAATCTCCTCTGCACACCCTCCAGTGCCAGTACATCCTTTCTCAAGTAAGGAGACCAAAACTGAACACAAAACTCCAGGTGTGGCCTCACTAACACCTTATACAATTGCAACATAACCTCCCTAGTCTTAAACTCCATCCCTCTAGCAATAAAGGACAAAATTCCATTTGCCTTCTTAATCACCTGTTGCACCTGTAAACCAACCTTATGTGACTCATGCACTAGCACACCCAAGTCTCTCTGCACAGTGGCATGCTTTAATATTTTATCGTTTAAATAATAATCCCGTTTGCTGTTATTCCTACCAAAATGGATAACCTCACATTTGTCAACATTGTATTCCATTGCCAGACCCTAGCCCATTCACTTAACCTATCCAAATCCCTCTGCAGACTTCCAGTATCCTCTGCACTTTTCGCTTTACCACTCATCTTAGTGTCATCTGCAAACTTGGACACATTGCCCTTGGTCCCCAACTCCAAACCATCTATGTAAATTGTGAACAATTGTGGGCCCAACACGGATCCCTGAGGGACACCACTAGCTACTGATTGCCAACTAGAGAACACACCCATTAATCCCCACTCTTTGCTTTCTATTAATTAACCAATCCTCTATCCATGCTACTACTTTACCCTTAATGCCATGTATCTTTATCTTATGCAGCAACCTTTTGTGTGGCACCTTGTCAAAGGCTTTCTGGAAATCCAGATATACCACATCCATCGGCCCCCCGTTATCTACTGCACTGGTAATGTCCTCAAAAAATTCCACTAAATTAGTTAGGCATGACCTGCCCTTTATGAACCCATGCTGCGTCTGCCCAATGGGACAATTTCTATCCAGATGCCTCGCAATTTCTTCCTTGATGATAGATTCCAGCATCTTCCCTACTACCGAAGTTAAGCTCACTGGCCTATAATTTCCTGCTTTCTGCCTACCTCCTTTTTTAAACAGTGGTGTCACGTTTGTTAATTTCCAATCCACCGGGACCACCCCAGAGTCTAGTGAATTTCGGTAAATTATCACTAGTGCATCTGCAATTTCCCTAGCCATCTCTTTTAGCACTCTGGGATGCATTCCATCAGGGCCAGGAGACTTGTCTACCTTTAGCCCCATTAGCTTGCCCATCACTACCTCCTTAGTGATAACAATCCTCTCAAGGTCCTCACCTGTCATAGCCTCATTTCTATCAGTCGCTGGCATTTTATTTGTGTCTTCCACTGTGAAGACCGACCCAAAAAACCTGTTCAGTTCCTCAGCCATTTCCTCATTTCCCATTATTAAAACTCCCTTCTCATCCTCAAAAGGACCAATATTTACCTTAGCCACTCTTTTTTGTTTTATATATTAGTAAAAACTTTTACTGTCTGTTTTTATATTCTGAGCAAGTTTACTCTCATACTGTATCTTACTCTTCTTTATAGCTTTTTTAGTAGCTTTCTGTTGCCCCCTAAAGATTTCCCAGTCCTCTAATCTCCCAGCAATCTTTGCCACTTTATATGCTTTTTCCTTCAATTTGATACTCTCCCTTATTTCCTTAGATATCCACGGTCAATTTTCCCTCTTTCTACCGTCCTTCCTTTTTGTTGGTATAAACCTTTGCTGAGCACTGTGAAAAATCGCTTGGAAGGTTCTCCACTGTTCACCAACTGTTCCACCATAAAGTCTTAGCTCCCAGTCTACCTTAGCTAGTTCTTCCCTCATCCCCTTGTAATCTCCTTTGTTTAAACACAAAACACTAGTATTTGATTTTACTTTCTCACCCTCCATCTGTATTTTAAATTCCACCATATTGTGATCGCTCCTTCCGAGAGGATCCTTAACTATGAGATCATGAATCAATCCTGTCTCATTACACAGGACAAGATCTAGGACCGCTTGGTCCCTCGTAGGTTCTATATCCATTTGTAAGGTTCCTTATTGCAACTTACTGTGTTACCTATTTTTGTGTCATCTGCAAATTTGGCTATCGAATCTCTATCCCTGTATACAAGTCGTTTAAGTAGATTAAGAATAGCTGGGGTCCAAGGACGGAACCCTGTAGCCCCCCACTAGTTACATCTTACCATCCAGAGAAAAACCCATTCATCCCGACTCTCTTCTGTCCATCAGCCAGTCTTCTATCCAAGCTAATACATTACCCCTAAACCATGTGATCTAACCTTGTGAATTAACTTTCTGTGCGGCACCTTATAAAGCGCCTTCCGGGAGTCCAGATCTACTACATTTACAGCATCCCTCTTTATCCTCTTTGCTTGTTACATCCTCAAAGAGCTCTAGCAAATTAGTCAAACATGATTTGCCCTTCATAAAACCATGCTGACTCTGATGGATAGCATTTTGACTTTCCAAATGTTCTGATATTACTTCCTTGATATTTGATTCTAGCAATTTCCCAAAATCAGATCTTAAACTAACTGGTCTGTAATTTCCCACATTCTGCCTCCCTCCCTTTTTGAATAAGGGTATTAAGTTGGCATTTTTACAATTCACTGGAACCTTTCCCGTCTCCAGGGAATTTTGGAATATCGTAACCAATGGATCCACTATCTCTGCTGCTACTTCCTTAACCACCCTCGGATGTAGCCTCCGGCCTGGGAGACTTGTCTGCCCTTAATTCCAATAGTTTGTTGAGTACTGTTTCTCTATTGATGTTGATAGCTCGACGTTCCTCCCTTTCTATTACCTCTGAATTGCCAATTCCTATAGGAATGGCACTAGTGTCCTCGACCGTGAAAACTGCGACAAAGTATCGATTTAACATCGAGGCCATTTCTCTGTTCCCCACTATTAACTCTCTGGTTTCATCTTCCAAGGGGCCAACATTCACCTCAGCGACTCTCTTCCATTTTATGTACCTGTAGAAGTTTTTTGCTATCCTCTTTGATATTTTGCACTAGTTTTCTTTTGTAATTTCTCTTAGCTCTTTTTATTATTTTTTTAGATTCTGTTTGTTTATGTTTGGAAGTTTCCCAATCTTCCAGTCTGCCATTGGCCTTTGCAATATAATATACCTTTGTTTTTGCCTTTATATTGGCCATGACCTCCTTGTTTAGCCATGGGTGTTTTTTTTTAACCCATCTTACCATCTTTCTTCCTCACTGGGATATATTTTAGGTGTGAGAAATTGAGTATCTCCTTAAACAACTGCCACTGCTCATCGGCTGTCCTACCTTTTAGCCTTCCTGCCTAGTCTATACGGGCCAAATCTGACCTCAAGCCTATGCAACTTCCTTTATTTAATTCCAGAACACTAGTGTGGGACTCCATTTTCTCACTCCCAGACTGAATCTTGATTCTACCATACTATGGTCACTCCTCCCGCGAGGATCCTTAACAATGAGGTCATTAAATAATCCCTCCTCATTACAGAATACCAAATCAAGAGTTGCCTCCTCCCTGGTTGGTTCCCAACATATTGTCCAATAAACAATCTCCAATACATTCACTGAACTCTGCCTCCAGGGTACCCTTGCCTATTTCATTCCTCCAGTCTATGTGCATATTAAAATCACCCATGATTATTGCCGTACCTTTCTTACAAGCCCCCAGTATTTCCTGGTTTATACTGTGCCCCACTGCAGAAGTACTGTTTGGAGACCTATACATTACTCCTATCAAAGACTTCTTCCCTTTGTTATTTCTTATTTCTACCCAGACTGATTCCACATCTTGATCTCCAGTGTTTATGTCATCTCTCATTAAAGCACTGTTCCCTTTCCTCACCAGCAGGGCTGCGCCACCTCCTTTTCCTTTCAGTCTATCTTCCCAAAATACTGCGTATCCTTGGATATTCAACTCCCAGACCTGGGGCGGAATTCTCCGACCCCCCTGCCAGGTCGGAGAATCCCCGGGGGTTGGCGTGAATCACGCCCCACCGGTTCGACGCCAGCTGCTGTATTCTCTGGCACCTGTTTTCGGGCGGGGATCGTGCCTCACCAGTTGGGGGCCGTTGGCAGTGCCCCCCCCCCCGGCAATTCTCCGGGCCTTGATGGGACGAATGGCTGTCGGTTTCTGGCCAGTACAGCCGGCGTGGATTAGACATGGTGCCACATGGCGAGACCTGGCTGGTAGGCAGGCTGGTGCGGTATTTGGGGTGGGGGGCGTGGCGGTAGCACGGGGGGATCCGGCCCAAGGGTGGCCTGGCCCGCGAACGGGGGACTCACCGATCTGTTGGTGGGCCTTTCCCCTGGGGGCACTCCTTCCTTCCTGCCGGCCCCTGTAGGGCTCCGCCATGGCCGGCGCAGAGAAGACACCTCCCCTGTGCATGCGCTAGAATAAGCCGGCCGGTCTGCGCATGCACGGAACCATGCCGGCGGTTCTGCGCATATGCTACCTCTTGCCGGCCCTTTGCCGCCGGTTGGCATGGCGCCAACTCCTCCGCAACTGGCCTACTTTCGGTCGGCCCGACGCCGGAGTGGTTCGTGCTGCTTTTCACGCTGGCGTTGGGCCATCGCGGGGATTTGGGAGAATCCCACCCCTGGTCTTCCTGTAACCATGTTTCAGTAATCGCCACTAAATTATAACCATTTGTTTCTACTTGTGCCGGTAACTCATTAAGTTTGATACGAATGCTTCCTGCGTTTAGGTACAAAGCTTTTAAATTTGTTCCACTGTTAAATTTCTCTTCTCTTCCATAATCCCTTGGTGCATAAAGACATTCACCCGTTCTGTCCCTCACCTTTATTTTCTGACACCTCATCTTCCAAATAGGCGCGTTACAGCCTATTTGTGTTACAGTTCCGGACTTAACAATGAGTTCATACTGTGAACTCTCTCCTGCACCTTCATCCCATTTTTATTTCTATTAATATATTTTCATTTCTTTGTTTGATTCATTTTTCCATCCCGCTTTTCATCTTGGTTTCCCTTACCACCATCTCTCCTCTCCCCACCCCACTAGGGCCATGTGTTCCCTGTTCCACGTTGTCCTTTGCCATACTGCTTACCTCTGTTCTGCCATTAACACATTCTAATCTCTTAATGAGTGCAGCTCCAACAACACTCAAAAAGCTTGACATCATCCAGGACAAAGCGGCCCCCTTCATTGCTCCCAGTTCCACAAACATTCAAACCCTCCACCACTGATGAACAGTGGCAGCCATGTACCATCTACAAGATGCACTGCAGTAACTCACCATGGTGCCTTAGACAGCAACTGCCAAACCCACAACCACTTACCATCTAGAAGGACAAGAGCAGCAGATACCTGGGAACCCCACCACCTGGTAGTTCCCCTCCAAGTCACTCACCACCCTGACTTGGGAATATATTGTTGCTCCTTCACTGCCACTGGGGCAACATGGAACTCCCTCCCTAAAAGCACAGTGGGTGTACCTACACCTCAAGACCTGCAGCAAGAAAGCAACTCACCACAGCAAGAAAGCAACTCACCACAACTTCTGAAGGGCACTAGGGATGGACAATAAATGCTGACCTAAACAGCAAAGCTCACAACCTGTAAATGAATTTAAAAAAAAAAATAATGTGCCACTATCAGCACCCTTAGCCATGATCACCACCATTTACATTCCCTTTGTCTTTTTGTCCATGATACCTTTGTCAATCTCTCCCTCTTCCCCCGCACGATAGTATAAATCTCATCCTATTTCCAGTTATCCCTAGCTCTGACGAGTCATCCAGACTCGAAATGATGGCTCCGTTCTCTCTTCACAGATGCTGTCAGACATGCTGAGATTTTCCAGCAGTTTCTCTTTTTGTCTCAGATTCCAGCATTGGCAGTAATTTGTTTTAATTTGAACCGAACCTTTACCAGTGGAAGCTTTAATTCCTTCAGTTTGCGCTAAATTTAAATTTAAAGATATTCCACATTGCACGAAGGATCTCAAATTCACTTGATGTCACCAAGCCAAATGCTGTGCTCTGTGAAATGTTAGAGTTACATTTTTAACCCGGACGCCCATCAACCATAGTAGTGAAATAGGCTCAGCAATCATTATATAAAATGTTCAAAATTCCCCATCAATTTCTTTTCAGTTTTACTGTTAGGTATGTTCTCTGCAGAGCCATCTGAAAGATATCACCTCGCCTTGTAGAGTTATGTCCTCAGTTCTACATACCTGCATTTCTCTTATGCATTTGGAAAATGATAATATGTACATCAAACACTGCCTAATGTTATCCTTCTTACACATGAACAGTGCCATATTAGCAACAATGTACCGGGTCAAATTATTTGCCAGTCTGAAATATTCCATAATCTGATTTGCAATGACCAGTATGAAACCAGAATTTTCAAGGTGTATGGAAAAATTCAAGTTGAGCGGGTGCAGGACACGGTTTTAATATTTAGTTAATTCCTCCTCCCAACCAAGAAAATCAACCGTCTTTTCCTAAGGATAATTATCTGAATGGTGCTTCGATTTTATGATCAATGATGTTCTATTGGTAACAACTGATTGACACAATGGGAAGTTTACCTTGACACATTTGGTTGGTTTGGCTGTGGGCTTTGGGCCTCCAATGTTGGGGACTAAATGGGGTTCCTGAGTCTCCACTTCCTCGCAACGAGACTGACTCAACAATCATCCAGGAGCTACCCCCTAATTGGCTGACTCCACATTCACCCTCCTATTAAGGAAGGTGTGCCCGTCCCATTTGTTTCACAATAATTGCCTATGAATATTTGAATTTTTTGAAAGAAATCTTAGCTACAGAGCTAACCTTGGTTAGTCGAATTGAAATCGGTGACTATTAACAAAAATGTTCACTTTAAAAGTATGTTGCAGACAGTAAGACATGCAAGGGGGAAAATTAATAATTATGATTCATAATTCTATGCTGACAGCAGATTTTAATCAGTTCCTCAAGTCAGGAAATAATGCTTGAGTAGGCTTCTATTGTAATTAGATAGCACAAGATATCTTAAATATTAAAAAGATCCGGGACACGGTTTAATGGCCTCGTCGGGATGAGGCCGTTCTCGTGAGATTGGTGTTGGGACCGTTCTTGTGAGATTGAACTGTACCTCGTGAGATGTGATGATCTGGATCTTGCCCTCGCTGGGCAAGATCCAATTCAGCATATTTAAATGATCCATTAGACTCATTTAAATACCCGGACATCAGATTCTCCCAGGACTTAATGGCAGCATCTGGCAGACATTGCCAGGATGCCATTTAGTACAGATCCACACAAACTTGGGGAGGGGGTCTCCCTGGCCATTGGAGACCCCAGTGTTCGGGGACAGGGCAGGGTGGCACTGCCAGGGTGCCTGTGTGGCATTGTCAGACTGGCCAGGATGCCAGTGCCAGGGATCCTGGGTGACAGGGTGGTACTGCCAAGGGTCGGGCCTGAGGAGGGCCATGCCCAATAAAAGGGGGATGACGGGAATTATGAAGGATGTCGGGGGGGGGAGGTGAAGAGCAGATATGAAGGGGCCTCAAAGTTTGGGTAGGGTGAAGAGTGGGGGTCTTGAATGGTTGGGGGGGGGCAAAAGGGGAGTTCTGGAGGCCTGGAAAGTGGGGGGAGGGGCCCGCAGCGATCCTATAGTGGGGTGTTCTCACTTGTGGGTGGGGGTAGTAATGTCCATGTATGGGGAGGGGGTAAATTTCCTGTGGGTCGGCGGCGCGGGGATCCTCAAGCTCACTTAGAGATTGGGACACCTTTCCAAAATGACGGGCCGATCTCTGAGGAGCCAGTTTTGCCAGTGAGTTCAGCTCCCCTTAGCTGAAACAATTTCGAAGTTTGATCTAGACCAGGGAGAAACTCCCCAAAGACATAAAAAATGACTACGCTTGGGTCGATATACTGGCATGAAGCCCACCCAAAAAGCTGGCAGGAAACACCCACCCAAATGCGCCCAAAATAACTTTCCATTTTTTCAGTTGAATTCCACTCTTGGTTTATCTCACGTTCATGTACTTTTAAAGAAATCTAGTGTTAGTGTTATAATACCTGTGGAGGAGACGTAAACCAAAATACCCAAATTAATTGATTTTAAAAAGTTCTTTCATGGGATGCGGGCATAGTGGCAAGACCAGCGTTTGCTGCCCACCCCAAATTGCCATGAAATTGAATGACTTGCTTGCTCGGCCATTTCAGCGGGCAGTTAAGCATCAACCACATTACTGTGGGTCAGGCCACCAGGTAAGGTGGCAACAGGGCAACAATCGAGGATGGTTTCATGGTCGTTATTACTGACACTTAGCTTTTAGTCAATTCCAGATTTTCTTTTTAAACCACCTGCCATGGTGGGATTTGAATCTGTGCCCCAGAACATTAGCCTGAGCCTCTGTATTACCAGTCCAGCAACACTTCCACTATGCCACCATCTCGCCAATGATACCCAAGTGAAGAAATTACCAATGAGATTGCAATTTGTGCAGCATTTACTTTGACACTAATCAGAACCAATACAAATTACACATGGACTAACAATTATACTTCAAATAGAAAGGTAAATTTCACTTTAAATCGACAATACATCAAAGGTGCATCTTATGCAATAATAAGCACTTACATTACTCCCCTTAGACATGTGGCATTATGTAGCTACACATTTCAACAAATCCGCTTGTCATGATATGCAGACATGCAGATAATGATGCACAGACAGGCAGCTAATGAACACAGAGAACAGGACATGACCAATGAGCAGGCAGGACACTCAGGGGTGGTATCTCACTTAAAAGGCACGAGGGACTCACACTCCGCCTCTTACCACTGATGAACATCTACAGAGTGAGTCAGGGTGTATGTACAGTAGCACACCTCCAGCACGTGGCTAAGAGCTCGTCTGGTTCAGTCAGACAGAGTAACCACACATAGGTTAGCAGAGAGTTGAACTCATATAGAACTGTGCTAACTGTGCTACTGGTTCAATAAATCAGATTGAACTAACTTCAAGGTCTGGAGTATCTTTTGGTTAAAGCTGCATCCAGTTGCAGCCTGTGTTATCCCAGAGTACATAACACAACACCGCTAATGTTTATTCACACAGGATAGGTCAGGAATCTTCTCTTGACAGTATTTTTCACTTGTGAGTTTCATGGGTATGATTATCATCCGCAAGATATGCTTTTCAGACCCTCTCTCCCTTGGGTCACTACTGATCTGATGGTGTCATTTTCTAGAGTTCCTTTTCAACTGACAAACAATAACATCCCAGTTCATCGTTTGGCCACTTCTGGGAAAACACCCACCTCTTCAGTGTCCCTGAGCTTTTCACACAGCTTTCAAAGTTTTTAACCATTTTAGCCAGCTTGCATAGTACCTTCCAAGAGCTGCTGTCTCTTTTTCTGTTAAACAGAAACACTGACCACTTCCTGAGAATGATGCTTCTTCTCATCACATTAATCTCTGTGTTCCTCTTTCTCTGTATGGCTACTTTCTCTTTGTGTCTGTACCTGTGTGCAGATTGCCATTGTCCAGCTCCTCTGCACATAGCTCTCCATTATGTATGCCAGCCACGTTGCTTTTTTAATAACATCCTTCCTGTGAACGTTACTTCCAGGCCAAGGGTCACCAGGTCACATGGACCATATATGTTATCATTCAAGAAAATTACAATTGAGCTCTTTATAATTGACGTAAATTCTTAAAAGTCCTTTTCAAACATTCTTTAAAACAATTGGATTCCACAGACATTTTAAAGAAATGACAATTTTTTTTCTCACAGTCCTGTTTCTGCTTCAAAGGTCATCACATTAGATATCAGCAATATTTTGCCCATGGTTCATATACCTGAGGTGGAAATGTATTGACATTGCAAATTGTGAGAAAAGTTCCCCTGATTGATTTTGTTGCTTGTACGAGCAGATGTATGTAACATTAATTTTTATCTCTTTATTTGCATATTCTTACATTTGGAATACCGCTGTTTGAATGATAGGTTTCCTGGTTTTCGAGCACTAAAGTAACTTAATGCAGTACATTACCTTGATGTAATATATTTCATTGGTACAGCATATGTACCTTGGTGCAATGTATTGCCGAGGTAGCATATGTTATATTGTGATACTATAATCACCTTGTTGCGCTATACTGACCCTGAACCCCACAATACTGATTCCAGACTCCACAAGGTCTCATGGCATCAGGTCAAACATGGGCAAAGAAACCTTGTGCTGATTACCCCCTCCACCCCACCCATGCTCCCACTCTCGTCAGCTGATGAATCAGCACTTGTCCACGTTGAACACCACTTGGAGTCAGCACTGAAGGTAGTATGGGCACAGAACGTGCTCTGCGTAGGGACTTCAATGTCCATCACCAAAAGTGGACTGGTAGCACCACTACTGACCAAGTTGGCTGAATCCTTAAGGACATAGCAGCATAACTGAGGCTGTGCCAAGTGGTGAGGAACTAACAAGAGGGAAATCCTACTTGACCTAGTCTTCATCAATCTACCTGTCACAGGTACACAGCAGTATCGGTGAGAGTGATCACCACACAATCCTTGTGGAGATGCAGTCCCAAATTCACATTGAGGATGCCCTCGTATTGTGTTGTGTGGCATTACCACTGTGCTAAACGGGATAGATTTCACACAACAAGACTGTGCATTCACAAGTTACTGTGGGCAGTCAGCAGCAGCCAAATTATATGCAACCAGTCTGTAACATATTGGCCCGGCATATCCCCCACTCTATAATTACCACCATGCCAGGGGATCAACATTGGTTCATTGACGAATGAAAGAGAGCATGCCAGGAACAGCACCAGGCATACCGAAAAATGAGGTGTCAACCTGCTGAAGCAACAACCTGGGGCTATTTGCATGCCAAGTAGTAGGAGCAGCAAGCGATAGAGAGAGCTAAGCAGTTCCACAACTATTGGATCAAATCTAAGCCCTGCAGTCCTGCCGCATCCAATCGTGAATGGCGGTGGACAATTAAACAGCTCACTGGAGGAGGAGGCTCCATAAATATCCCTGTCCTCAGTGATGGGGTGATCCAGCAACTCAATGCAAAGACAAGGCTGAAGCATTTGCAACAATCTTTAGCCAGAAGTGCCGAGTGAATTATCCATCTCGGCCTCCTCTGGAGATCTCCAGCATTACAGATGCCAATCTTCAACCGAGACCAAGAAATGGCTAAAGGCACTAAATACTGCAAAGGCCATGGGCTGTGACAAAATCTGACAATGGTCCTGAAGGCTTGTTCTCCAGAACGAGCTGTGCCCCTAGGCAAGCTGTTCTCGTACAGCTACAATGCTGGCATCAACCCGGAAATATGGAAAATTGTCCGAGTACGTACAGTCCACAAAAAGCAGGACAAATCCAAGCTTGCCAATTATTAATATAAACAGACAATATTGGACAATATCAGCAGGTCTGACAGCATCTATTGGGAGAAAAGGAAGAGAACGTTTGAGTCTGGATTACCTTGTCAGTATATTACTTTGGTATGTTATACCACCTTGTATTATCTGTGCATTATCTTGTTGGTATAATATATTGGTATGGTATGATACCTTAATGCAGTATATTACATTGTCAGTATATTACATAGGTATGGCATAGTGTCTTGATGTAGTATAATACCATGCCAGTTTATTATGTTTGCATTGTATATTATCTCGATGTAGTATATTACCATGTCAGTTTATTATGTCTGTATGGTATATTACCCCAATGTCATATATTACATTGTAAATATATTAAGCTGATATAGTATATCACCTCAATATAGTATATTACCATCTTACTTTATTATATTAGTATGGTATATTACCTTGATGCAGTATATTACCCAGTCAATATTGTATAGTGGTATGGTGTATCACATCAATATAGTATATCACCTCATCAATATAATATAGTGGTATGGTATATGATAGAATTTTCATAGAATTTACAATGCTGGAGGAGGCCATACGGCCCATCGAGTCTGCACCAACCCTTGGAAAGACCACCCCACCCAAGCCCACACCTCCACCCTATCCCCGTAACCCCACTTAACCTTTTTGGACATTAAGGGCAATTTAGCATGGCCAATCCACCTAACCCGCACATCTTTGGACTGTGGGAGGAAACCGGAGCACCCGGAGGAAACCCACGCAGACATGTGGAGAATGTGCAGACTCCGCACAGACAGTGACCCAAGCCGGGAATTGAACCTGGGACCCTGGAGCTGTGAAGCAACTGTGCTGACCACTATGCTACCGTGCTGCCAGTATCACCTTGATATAGTACATTACCTCATCAATATAGTATATTGGCATGGTATATTGCCTCCATGTAGTATATTATCCCATCAATATAATATAGTGGTGTGGTATATCGCCTCATTGCAGTATATCACCTCACCAATATAGTTTAGTGGTATAGTATATTGCATCATTGTAGTTTATTACCTCGTCAATAGAATATAGTGGTATGGTATATCACATCATTATAGTACATTACCTCACCAGTACAGTGTAGTGGTATTGTATATTGCATCAATGTAATAAATTACCTCGCCAGAATAGTATAGTGGTATGGTATGTTGCATCACTGTAGTATCTCACCTCATCAATATAGTATAGTAGTATGGTATATTGCATCAATGTAGTATATCACCTCATCAATATAGTATAGTGGTATTGTATATTGCATCAATGTAGTATATTACCTCGTCAGAATAGTATAGTGGTATGGTATATTGCATCATTGTAGTATATCACCTCATCAAGATAGTATAGTGCTATGGTATATTGCATCATTGTAGTATATCACCTCATCAATATAGTATAATGGTGCGGTTTGATTCCTGGCTTGGGTCACTGTCTGTGCGGAGTCTGCACTTTCTCCCTGTGTCTGCGTGGGTTTCCTCTGGGTGCTCTGGTTTCCTCCCACAAGTCCTGAAAACGTGCTATTAGGTAATTTGGACATTCTGAATTCTCCCTCTGTGTACCTGAACTGACGCCGGAATATGGCGACTATGGGCTTTTCACAGTAACTTCATTGAAGTGTTAATGTAAGCCTACTTGTGACACTAAAGATTATTATTATAATTATTACCTCGTCAGTTTAGTATCGTGGTATGGTATATTGCATCAATGTGGTATATCACCTCATCAATATAGTATAGTGGTATGATGTATCAATGTAGTATATTATTTCACCAGTTTAATACAGTGTGATTGTATATCACATCAATATAGAATATCACCTCATCAATATTGTATAGTGGTCTGGTATATCGCATCATAGTTGTATATTACCGCGCCAGTATACAGTAGTATGGCATATCGCCTTGGTGTAGTATATTTCCTCATTAGTAGATGACATTTATGTGGTATATCACCTCGATTTATTTATATTACCACTTTGCAGTATTTTACTTTGTTGGAGGGCATTGCTCCATTGCTTTATTTGTCACTCTGCAGCTATTTACCTTATGATTTGAAAATTAAATTCCTGCAAGAACTATTTCTATTCCTGGGCCACGTAAATGATTGGGATTGTTTGTTGATTGCACAATATTTTTGACTTCAGTGTTAATTAGAAATCATGAGCTGGAAATTTGATTTTGCTGGGAAATGGTCAAAACGGGCAAGGCGCAGATCTCGCACACTTGCTCTCTTGGGACAGGGGCAATGGGAAATTGGTGCCGCCAGTTGATTGCTGTATTCAGCCAGCACTTCCCACTCTATTTATTTGAGGCCGCAGGAATCATCACTGCCACTTGATGGCAACAAGCACTTCTTAATGGATCACACTGGCTGCAGACAGCAGAGAAAGCTTCTGAAGGAAGAAATGGCTGCAGCGTCAGAACCCAAGCATCTCTAATACACATTTGGAAAGATAGCTGAGAGGGGCCAGCGAGCAAACAACCCTCTGCGAATTAACTCCGTCGCCAATGGGAAGCGGGTATAGTGGGCAATAATGCCAGCTGCTTCGATCAGAAATCCTGCCGATAATATGGCACAAATAAAATAAACTCACCAGATTTATCACGGTAAGGTTCCTAATTCTTAGTTCTTGGCTCTCTGCACATGTTTTCACACCTGTGACATCTCCTGAATGCCACTCATAGTGTCAACCTATAGCCAGCCTATGACCTGACCATTTGGTTTTCAGTAAAGCTGCCACAAAGGATTCGCACAAAATCACAGCTGGAAAAGGCAATATTGCATTGCTTGTGATCACCTGAATATTGGAGATTGACGGGCTGCAACCCGCTTGTATTCAGGAAAATGCCAGGCTGCTGATGAGCGTGCAATGCACTATGGATACAGTCAAAAGAACAAAGAAAATTACAGCACAGGAACAGGCCCTTCGGCCCTCCCAGCCTGCGCCGATCCAGATCCTTTATCTAAACCTGTCGCCTATTTTCCAAGGATCTACTTCCCTCTGTTCCCCGCCCGTTCATATATCTGTCCAGATGCATCTTAAATGATGCTATCGTGCCCGCCTCTACCATCTCCGCTGGCAAAACGTTCCAGGCACCCACCACCCTCTGCGTAAAAGACTTTCCACGCACATCTCCCTTAAACTTTCCCCCCTCACCTTGACATCGTGACCCCTTGTAATTGACACCCCCACTCTTGGAAAAAGCTTGTTGCTATCCACCCTGTCCATACCTCTCATAATTTTGTAGACCTCATTCAGGTCCCCCCTCAACCTCCGTCTTTCCAACGAAAACAATCCTAATCTACTCAACCTTTCTTCATAGCTAGCACCCTCCATACCAGGCAACATCCTGGTGAACCTCCTCTGCACCCTCTCTAAAGCATCCACATCCTTCTGGTAATGTGGCGACCAGAACTGCATACAGTATTCCAAATGTGGCCTAATCAAAGTCCTGTACAACTGTAACATGACCTGTCGACTCTTGTACTCAATACCCCGTCCGATGAAGGCAAGCATGCTGTATGCCTTCTTGGCCACTCTATCGACCTGCGTTGCCACCTTCAGGGTACAATGGACCTGAACTCCTAGATCTCTCTGTACAGCAATTTTCCCCAGGACTCTTCCATTGACCATATAGTCCGCTCTTGAATTAGATCTTCCAAAATGCATCACCTCGCATTTGCCTGGATTGAACTCCATCTGCCATTTCTCTGCCCAACTCTCCAATCTATCTATATTTTGCTGTATTCTCTGACAGTCCTCCTCGCTATCTGCAACTCCACCAATCTTAGTATCATCTGCAAACTTGCTAATCAGACCACCTATACCTTCCTCCAGGTCATTTATGTCTATCACAAACAACAGTGGTCCGAGCACGGATCCCTGTGGAATACCACTGGTCACCTTTCTCCATTTTGAGACACTCCCTTCCACCACTACTCTCTGTCTCCTGTTGCCCAGCCAGTTCTTTATCCATCTAGCTAGTACACCCTGAACCCCATACGACTTTACTTTTCCATCAACCTGCCATGGGAAACTTTATCAAATGCCTTACTGAAGTCCATGTATATGATATCTACAGCCCTTCCCTCATCAATTAACTTTGTCACTTCCTCAAAGAATTCTATTAGATTTGTAAGACATGACCTTCCCTGCACAAAACCATGCTGCCTATCACTGATAAGTCTATTTTCTTCCAAATATGAATAGATCCTATCCTTCAGAATCTTCTCCAACAGTTTGCCTACCACTGACATCAAGCTCACAGGTCTATAATTCCCTGGATTATCCCTGCTACCCTTCTTAAACAAAGGGACAACATTAGCAATTCTCCAGTCCTCTGGGATCTCACCCGTGCTCAAGGATGCTGCAAAGATATCTGTTAAGGCCCCAGCTATTTTGTCCCTCGCTTTCCTCAGTAACCTGGGATAGATCCCATCCGGTCCTGGGGACTTGTCCACCTTAATGCCTGTTAGAATACCCAAAACCTCCCCCTTCCTTATGCCGACTTGACCTAGAGTATTTAAACATCCATCCCTAGCCTCAACATCCGTCATGTCCCTCCTCTCCTTGGTGAATACCGATGCAAAGTACTCATTAAGAATCTCACCCATTTCCTCTGACTCCATGCATAAATTCCCTCTTTTGTCTTTCAGTGGGCCAATCCTTTCTTTAGTTACCCTCTTGCTCCTTATATACGAATAAAAGGCTTTGGGATTTTCCTTAACCCTGTTAGCCAAAGATATTTCATGACCCGTTTTAGCCCTCTTTATTGCGCGTTTGAGATTTGTCCTACTTTCCCGATATTCCTCCAAAGCTTCATCAGTTTTAAGTCGCCTCGATCTTATTTATGCTTCCTTTTTCATCTTAGCTAGTCTCACAATTCCACTGTCATCCATGGTTCCCTAATCTTGCCATTTCTATCCCTCATTTTCACAGGGACATGTCTGTCCTACACTCTAATCAACCTTTCCTTAAAAGACTCCCACATTTCAAATGTGGATTTACCCATAAACAGCTGTTCCCAATCCACATTCCCTAGCTCCCACCGAATTTTGTTATACTTGGCCTTTCCCCAATTCAGCACTCTTCCTTTAGGACCACTCTCGTCTTTGTCCATGAGTATTCTAAAACTTACGGAATTGTGATTGCTATTCCCAAAGTAATCACCGACTGAAACTTCAACCACCTGGCTGATATCATTCCCCAATACCAGGTCCAGTATGGCCCCTTCCCGAGTTGGACTATTTACATACTGCTCTAAAAAACTCTCCTGGATGCTCCTTACAAACTCTGATCCATCTACGCCTCCAACACTACATGAGTCCCATTCAGTCAGTGGCACCTTGGAGCCTGGGGTGAAGCTTAATGCCCAATGTGGATGAAACTTAATGCCCTCTTGTCCTGCTTATCACCGTCTGTTGGGAAAGTAAAGTGGGTGTTACACCTTGGTCACTTCACTGTTAAAACAATAAAACAACAGTTGCGGCCTAGAGCAACCATTGGGCACAAACGTCAAAGACCCCAGTGACTTTGCCCTGGTTTGAGTTGTGGCTGACATAACTCAATGAGTCTCCGTGGCGAATCACAGGAGTTTTGGACATTGCGCCATGCCGATGCTGAGGAATAAGAAATACTCCCGAAAACCTTGCTTTGGATCTATTTTACTGTGCAGAGTACTCCTCCTCCCTACTCATCTCCCAAATGATCCTGCCCTCTCCTGTCTTCTTGATGCTCCCCCCACTCATCCTCCAGGACCAAAGCTGTCTCTCAGGACCACCCCCAGCCAAACGCTTTTGAAACAAGGCAGAAAATTCCAGCGTCAGCAGAAAACTATTAGCAGAGGTCATCAATCAGTTGTAGAAGGCGGAAAAGAGGGAAGAAGTGCCCAGAAAGAGAACAGCCTAAAAGGACAAGCTTACAGCTAACCTGCCTGACGTGATGAACGTTTTCAACAGCATTACAGCAGGGTCCTTCCTGTCTGATCATAGCATGAGTGAGTTCATTCAAAGATGATAAGGATCCTACATAACGACACTCATCTAAATATTATAATGATGTGGAGATGCCGGCGTTGGACTGGGGTGAGCACAGTAAGAAGTCTTACAACACCAGGTTAAAGTCCAACAGGTTTGTTTCAAACACGAGCTTTCGGAGCACGGCTCCTTCTTCAGGTGAATGGAAAGGCTTGTTCCAGAAATGTTTATATAGACACATCATGGCTACCATTGACACCGCAAACTGCCGGCTCAAAGTGGAGAGGATCTCCAGGAAGATCGCGCATATAGACACTGACATTCAGTTTCTACAAAGATGCAAAAAAGCAGACAAGATCCCGAAAGGACTACAGATCAAAAACCCATTCAAGTCGACTTACAACACAGACTACGCTGAAAGACTCTGCCACCGCACCTCTGTCACACTCCTCAAACACCTCGTACACCAACTCTACAGCAGTCGACGCAACCTGGAAACCAAGAGAGAGGCCATATTCTCAACTTGCGCTCAGGACACAGCAGACCAGCTGCGGAACACCGCCAAACAGATGAGACAGCAATACTATGCCACCTACATGCACACCAAGAACAGGAAGCTTGAGAAACTTGGCATCACCACCAGCAGCAATCAAGCTTCTCCCGGTACAACAGTCGAAAACAATACAGGGAAATCCATTGTCAACTTGTCAGACTACACCCTTCAACCAGACGAAATCGAAGTCCTCAGCAGAGGGCTCAATTTCTGCACCACCACCAAAATGGACCCCATCAGTCTCGCGGCAGATACGGAGGAATTCATCAGGCGAATGAGGCTCCGGGAATTCTTCCACAGACCCCAAGAGGCCGACAGCGAACCCAGGGACACGACCAATGAACCGGAACAGCAGACCGCGAGATCTGCAGTGCAGCAACCGAAAAGGAAAGAGTCAAATTGGACCCCTCCGGAAGGCCGCTGCCCTAGACTCGACATGTATGCTCAAGCCGTCAGAAGTCGTGTCAATGCCAGATTCATCACTCGCAATCACAAGGCAGCCTCAAACGTCACCCAAGCACAACGCAACGCCATCCGCACTCTCAAGACCAACCGCAACATCGTCATCAAACCAGCAGACAAAGGAGGGGCCACCGTCATACTGAACAGAACAGACTACTGCAAAGAAGTATACCGACAACTCGACAACCAGGAACACTACAGGCAGTTACCCGCAGATCCAACCAAGGAACACATCCGCCAACTCAGCAGACTGATCAAGACCTTAGATCCAGACCTTCAGAACACCCTACGTGCTCTCATCCCACGTAATCCCCGCATTGGAGATCTCTACTGCCTCCCGAAAATACACAAGGCCAACACACCAGGCCGTCCTATCGTTTCAGGCAATGGGACCCTGTGTGAGAACCTCTCTGGCCACATCGAGGGCATCTTGAAACCCATCGTACAAGGTACACCCAGCTTCTGTCGCGACACGACGGACTTCCTACAGAAACTCAGCACCCATGGACCAGTTGAACCAGGAACATTCCTCGTCACAATGGATGTCTCGGCACTCTACACCAGCATCCCCCATGACGACGGCATTGCTGCAACAGCCTCAGTCCTCAACACCGACAACTGCCAATCTCCAGACGCAATTCTGCAACTCATCCGTTTCATTCTAGACCACAACGTCTTCACCTTCGACAACAAATTCTTCATCCAGACGCACGGAACAGCCATGGGGACCAAATTTGCACCTCAATATGCCAACATCTTCATGCACAAGTTTGAACAGGACTTCCTCACCACACAGGACTTTCAACCGATGCTATACACCAGATACATCGATGACATTTTTTTCCTTTGGACCCACGGCGAGACATCACTGAAACGACTACACGATGACATCAATAAGTTCCATCCCACCATCAAACTCACCATGGACTATTCTCCAAATTCAGTTCCATTCTTGGACACACTCGTCTCCATCAAGGACGGTCACCTCAGCACCACGCTTTACCGCAAGCCCACAGATAATCTCACGATGCTCCACTTCTCCAGCTTTCACCCGAAACACATTAAAGAAGCCATCCCCTATGGACAAGCCCTCCGTATACACAGGATCTGCTCAGACAAGGAGGAGCGCAACAGACACCTACAGATGCTGAAAGATGCCCTCGTACGAACGGGATATGGCGCTCGACTCATTGATCGACAGTTCCACCGCGCCACAGCAAAAAACCGCACCGACCTCCTCAGAAGACAAACACGGGACACCACTGACAGAGTACCCTTCGTCGTCCAGTACTTTCCTGGGGCGGAGAAACTACGACATCTTCTTCGCAGCCTCCAACACATCATCAGCGAGGATGGACATCTTGCCAAGGTCATCCCCACACCCCCCCTACTGGCCTTCAAACAACCGCGCAACCTCAAACAAACCATTGTTTGCAGCAAATTACCCAGCCTTCAGAACAGCAACCACAACACCACAAAACCCTGCCAGGGTAATCTCTGCAAGACATGCCAGATCATCGACATGGACACCACCATTACACGTGGAAACACCACCCACCAGGTACGCGGCGCATACTCGTGCGACTCGACCAATGTAGTCTACCTCATACGCTGCAGGAAAGGATGTCCCGAAGCGTGGTACATTGGCGAGACCATGCAGACACTGCGACAACGAATAAACGGGCATCGTGCGACTATCAACAGGCAGGACTGTTCCCTTCCAGTTGGGGAACACTTCAGCAGTCAAGGACATTCAGCCTCTGATCTCCGGGTCAGCATTCTACAAGGAGGCCTTCAGGAGACGCGACAACGCAAAATTGCTGAGCAAAAACTTATAGCTAAGTTCCGCACGCATGAATGCGGACTCAACCGGGATCTGGGATTCATGTCGCATTACATTCGGCCCCCACCAACAAGCCTGGACTTGCAGAGGCCTACCGACTGAACTGGCTTGGGACAATTCACACCTCTTTAACCTGGAGTTACTTCTCTCTCTGCATCTTTGATGATTTGATTGCCTGCAGGTGCTCGCATTCCGGGGCATCTCTGACTGTGTCTATATAAACATTTCTGGAACAAGCCTTTCCATTCACCTGAAGAAGGAGCCGTGCTCCGAAAGCTCGTGTTTGAAACAAACCTGTTGGACTTTAACCTGGTGTTGTAAGACTTCTTACTATATAGACACAGTCAGAGATGCCCCGGAATGCGAGCACCTGCAGGCAATCAAATCATCAAAGATGCAGAGAGAGAGGTAACTCCAGGTTAAAGAGGTGTGAATTGTCCCAAGCCAGTTCAGTCGGTAGGCCTCTGCAAGTCCAGGCTTGTTGGTGGGGGCCGAATGTAATGCGACATGAATCCCAGATCCCGGTTGAGTCCGCATTCATGCATGCGGAACTTAGCTATAAGAAGCTATAAGAAGCTAAGTTCCGCACGCATGAATGCGGACTCAACCGGGATCTGGGATTCATGTCGCATTACATTCGGCCCCCACCAACAAGTCTGGACTTGCAGAGGCCTACCGACTGAACTGGCTTGGGACAATTCACACCTCTTTAACCTGGAGTTACCTCTCTCTCTGCATCTTTGATGATTTGATTGCCTGCAGGTGCTCGCATTCCGGGGCATCTCTGACTGTGTCTATATAAACATTTCTGGAACAAGCCTTTCCATTCACCTGAAGAAGGAGCCGTGCTCCGAAAGCTCGTGTTTGAAACAAACCTGTTGGACTTTAACCTGGTGTTGTAAGACTTCTTACTGTAAATATTATAAGGGAGCTTTGTTAATACTCCAGTATGTGCTCCTAAGACCAAGGTGCAGGCAGGATCTGTCTCCGGCCAGCATTAATGTCAGTAAAAATAGAATGCAGTCGCATGCTTCCATCAATTGTTGTGATATCTCTATTCTGATGAATGTAAGTGCGACTGAGGTAGGAGCACAGCTTTTAGAACTCCAATAAGTCATAACTGGACCTGCAGACAGAAAGCTCAAATACTGTTCGACAGCTGAATGCGATTACCTCTGCAAAATTTATGGAACTATTGTGAAGCTGTAAGTGCCAGAGTCACTTCTGTGTTTTTTTTTTGTGCAGCTGTGGCCTCTAAATTGATTTCAGTGAATTTTCCCCAGCGTGAAGCTTGATTAAATCCATTTCTGATTATTTTTATCCGAATACAAGTGAGTCATTTTGCAATCGGATTAACAATGAAAGTAACGTAAAAATGTAGTCTTTTCTTGTGGGAGTGCTTCCCCGTCTCCTGGGATTTCAGATACAACACGGCATTGCTGACACTCCTGTGCACATTGCGTGTCTCCAATTTTGGTTTTCAACAGATATTTGACAAAGTGAAGGATGGTGCCAGCAGGTGGGGGTAGTGAGTGGTGAGACATGTCAACAAGTCACAGCAGACAGAGGCAGGACAAGCTGCATCTGGCAAGGAAGGTCAATGGTAGCAGTAGCTTGTGAGTTGAGACCTGCGTTATAGAATAATAGGTAGGAAGCACAATGTACGACATGGAGCAGCAGAGAAAGGTCACCTTGCGGTGTTGAAATATGGAGAGAGTTGCAAAATCTGAGTGGGACTAACTTAAAATCTAAAAAAAACACACACAAGGGAATTGAGAGGTTTCTGATTTGACATCAAGGTTTTAAAAATTTTTATGAAAGGTAATCCAGTGAATTATAAACCTGTGAACTTGACACATATAATGGCACAAGTATTTGTTTTTGAGTAAGAAATACAGAGTGCCCCTCAACAACAAATCTATGCTGATGCGTATTAAGGATGACCAGCTGTGCTGAGTATTTTTATTGGAAAATCTTGGGGTGATAGGAAAAAGTTAGACTGTAAACACATATATATTTCACAGTTTAGGAAACACTTCACTTCCTTACAGAAAATATAGCTTATGTGATTCATGTTGCAGTTTGGGTTACAGGTTAGATAGCAGGAAACTGAGACTATGAGCTGAATTTTCTTCATGTCGTGGAGACGGAGTTGGGAAAATAGATGTTGGGATGGCACCCTGACACATTCCCTCCTCTGGGGGCTTTCCCAGGCACAGGTTGGGAACCAGGTCGACTGCCCCCTCCACAGAGAGGAGAAGTTAATTATTGCAGTTAAGGCCCCACTTTGGAGCCATTGACCAAAGGTGTTGTGTTTTCCCATCAATGGAGCAGCCCACTGCCAAGTGCGGAGGCCACCCGTACCTGACAAGGGCTGGGTTGCCATCGGAGCCAGAGGCTCTTTGCCCAGTGACGAGACCGCAGGAATCAAAGGTCACAGTCATGTCCATCAATTCTCCTGCGCTGGAGTTACTCCTCTGTTCTGATGCCCCTACTGACTTAACACCTCTTTATTTGATTATGTACATTTGTGCAACAGAGGGCACTACCAATTTGAGGCTCCCTCACACTCACCTACCTGCATCAACAATGCCCACCTCTCACGATGAGGCTGCCGATATGACATTGATTTGTGCCCTCTGATTGCACCTCTAGCCTCAGGAGTATCGGCAGTGCCCTTAAAAGGACTGTCTATGGAGGCAGTCAATTAGGAGCCAGTTGCTGGAATGTTGCGCCAGCTGATGATATGGAGGGCTTGGGATCCCCGTATGGATCTGATACTGAATTTTGCAATTATCACTGATTTGATGAGATTATTTAAAACTGGAAAGCATTGAGACCCTGAAATGATGCCATTGAATAATCATACATAGACATTGAATGGAATAACTGAAATTCCTTCCTCCATTCATTTCAGGAGGTTGGTTAACACCTCCACTGAATACTGAGCAATATCAGACAAACATGGTTAGGGTTGATACACTCATGCCCCGTTACTGTTACTAGGCAGAACATAGCCAAAGGCATTCAGAAGTTTCCTATATTTTAGTGTTAAAAGTAACAAATATGTTTATAGAATGAAGGGCATGTCATCAAAGAAATTGAAGCAGGAATAAGATCTCAGTGTATTCCTTAACTTCACAGAATGTTGAGCTCACAGCATGCATTTTGGCCATGGAAACAGTATGTTGCAGTGCTAACCTGGCTGGTTCAATCAGCATCCTTCAAAAGAATTGTTGGTAAAAGGCTTCTTTTTTTCTTTAGAATTTTAATTACTTTTTTGGTGCATTTCACTTAATCTGTTTGGTTTACTGGGTAGCCCACCATACTTGTTTTCTTTCCTCCCTGAACTACCTTTATCATTGTTGCTTGCTGCCGCTATCATTCAAATCACACAGCAGAGATTATGTGTTATTTTGGCGATTTGATGTGCTGCATGATTTATATGTGGAAGAGGAGCTTGAGAGGCAGCGACATTCGGAGGTGCATTGACACCTGAGACATTTGGTCTTTACCCATCACTATGATGGAAGCTGTGCTTGTGGTTTCCCCCCTCCAAAATTACCCATCTGAATGAGTTAGACGTGACCCGATTCCATCACCTCTGCTTCACTGGAGTAGCTGACAGAATCTTTTCAACATCTGCTGTAACATATCCCACAGAAAGCGTCTGGAAAAGAGCCAGCACTTCCCTTGGAAGGAAAGTTGGCCGAAGCACAAATCCATTCTTACCTCTGCATCTTTCCAATCCACCGCACGGGATCGGTGCCACTGCAGTGCACAGCTGTATCCGATAATTGAAAGTACCATTTTTACAACAGGTGGCACCTTTGTCATTTGATTTTGGAAAACAAACATCAATGGTGATATAGCTTTGATAGGATAACAGAATTATTTTGAGTGTGGGGCATTGTTGGTTGCGCCCATGTGGGCATCAGTGTTCTTCATATAAATGGCCTAAATGGACAGATAAGCTTTACCCTCAATTAGAGGAAATTGCACCTATCAGTGGCCATTTGCAAGAATCAGTCATTATGTCTTTATTTTGCAGTGCTCATCAAAGCCACTGTTATTTCAGAAAGCAACAACACTTTTAGTAGAATGAAGCTTCTCTCTGCATCTCTAGATCATAGAATTTACAGTGCAGAAGGAGGCCATTCGGCCCATCGAGTTTGCACTGGCCCTTGGAAAGAGCACCCCACTTAAGGCCACATCTCCACCGTAACCCCGTAACCCCACCTACCCTTTTTGGACACTAAGAGCAATTTAGCATGGCCAATCCACCTAACCTGCACATCTTTGGACTGTGGGAGGAAACCGGAGCACCCGGAGGAAACCCACACAGACATGGGGAGAACGTGCAGACTCCATACAGACAGTGACCCAAACCGGGAATCGAACCTGGGACCCTGGAGCTGTGAAACAGCTGTGCTACCGTGCTGCCCCATGACTGGTGATCCCACTGAACAACCTCAAAACAGCCAAGGATCACCTCTGTCTGGATACCTCAGTGTGTCTCACTATTAATCTTCCAGTAATGTATATCATTCAGCTTTGTTGAAATGAAAGAGGGCACAATAGGGTAGAGGTTGTGCATAATACTCTAATGGTAACTCTCCAACTTCTATGTTGTCACCATTGATGGTCCCAGAAGAAATATGAGCAAATTGAGAAAAAAAAAAGAAAATGGCATCTGTACAGGACTTTTCACAAACTACCAGTGGTAACAATGTGCTTTATAGCCAATGAAATATTTCCAAAGTGTAGTCACTGTTGTAATGTAGAAAAAGGTGACAGTCCTATCTGTGCACAGCAAAATCCCACAACTACCATGTAATGATGACTAGATAATCTGTTTTTGTAAAGTTGCTTGAGAGTAAATATTGGCCAGGATGCAAGGGATAGCTCCCCTGCTGTTTTTCAAAACAGTATCATTGGATCTCCACACTGACCCGAGCAGGCAAACAGGTCCTGAGTTTAAAACGTAACCTGAAATTCAGCACTTCTGCCCAGTACAGCACTGCCTCAGTACTGCACTGGAGTGCCAGCCTTAACTTTTGTGCTCCAGTTCTGGAGTGGATCTTGAACAAGAACTTTGTCAGCCAGAGGGTGAGTGCTCCCAAAGGCCACTTTCTTCGATGCACCTTCTGCAGTTGGACATATAAACTTTTAGCATCAAAAAATGACATATCCATGAAATAGAAGGATGGGATTATAAAGAGTAGTATAACTATCCTATTATCCTGATGTTTTGAGCTCTCTGCTGACTATGAAATGTCAATAGGGGCAAGGATGAACTACAAAATTGGGCATGCAGGTTAGTGTACCTCATTCCTAGTGGTCACGACCAAGACCACATTCCTCTCATTTTCCACTCCTGAGGTTGGTTATAACAAATATAGAATGTTTAAACTTTTGGAATTTTTCAATCCCATATGTACCTAAGTGAAGAAACAAGCCAGCCAGATCTTTTTAAGTTAACAAGTAAGGAGTTAAAGCTCACATAGGTAAAAAGTATAAGTACTGTGAAAACGGTGAAAACATGTCTTGAATCCTGCGATATGTGCACACACACATGAACATGCAGAGCAGAAAAATGTTTGTAGGGTGGAGGGGGTGGAACTGATGAGAGTTAAAGTCTGTTGGGAAAAAAAAAGTATACATTCCAACATTCCTTTGGTGGTCCTGAAATTCCAGGTAATGTTTGTGGCTGACGTAACTGGTGTTTTACTGGAGACGGGCTTTTTAGAACGATATTCAGCCCTTTTCCAAAGAGGATTGCTGTGACACTTGACGTTGCTTTCAATTAAAATCGCTGTGATGTAATCCAGGATGCAATGGATGTTAGGGTCTGAACTTCAGAATAGCAGGGCTAGAGAGATGAAGTTACCATTCCACAGTCTCCTTCTGGGTGTTACTGATGCCTTCTGCTGTTAGCTGGCAGTTCTGCCAGACATGGCCACCTGCAGACATGACTAATTTGGTCACCAGCGGGCAGGTTCACCCACAGCGTTCGGTTGCATACCCATAGTTGATGCTTTCTTTTCATTTACCTTTAGCGAGGCATGACTGCCCCCTCATCTCCACATAACTCGGGTTGTAGGGTTGCAGTCTGTGGTTAATGTATTCCTGGAGGTGACGTCACATGAATTGCCCCCACACTCCAGTCATTGTCAGCCAACACTTCCAAAATGTGACGGACTGCCTTCCTATTCCAATTGGAAAGCAAAAAGAAGTGGATCATGCTTGACTAGCAGCCAGATTGGCCCTTTCTCCCCCCCACTTTCAATGTTTTTATATCTGTAAACCCCCCCCCCCCTCCCCCCCTTTTCAATGTTTTTATATCTGGTAAAGAGAAATGTTGAAAGAAAATGACCAAAAAAAACAATCTGTTTAATGTCCCAGTGATTTTTCTTGTTCGGGATTGCACATGGCAGTATCCTGGAGATTGTTCTTCAATTCCTGGAGACTCCGGGTCAATTCAGGAGGGCGGGCAACCCTAATGAGCACTGTTTGAAAAGGCTTACATAGTTAAAGGTTAAATAATATTTGCCCCCATGTGTAACTGCTTACCTTTAAGCACATGCCTTGAAGTTTGAGCCGGGATTTAGATTTCTACATGCCCTATTAAATTAAATGCCAATAAAAGACGGAGCTAGGCTGGGTGCTCATGCTAATTATTCTAATGAGTTGATGTTGCAGAATTTCTTGCAGTAACTGTGGCGCATTAATTTTTAGTGTTGTCCCAATTGCTAAACTTTTCCCCCATAAAACTGCGGACGCAGCAAAAGTGCAGCTGATATGCCGTTCCTTTTACTTAATTGTAAACATTGGTATGTGCAAGTAGATGAAACGATTAACCCAAGTCTCCACTTGTAATGCGATGAGCACTATTGCATTTGTATCTTCAGGCTTCTGGAATGGAAGGTTGACGACTCAAATTGAGAGAGACTTAGATACTATATTCCTTTGAATATACCATTTCCACCGGGAAGTAATATTCTCGAGGCTCTTGAGCTGGACCAACAATCAGACTTTAAATGTCAGATTAGCATTGGACCACATTATCATTCATGAGGAGTAGTAGTGACGACCTAGAAAGGTTGCAGCCGTTTATGATTGCATTATCCCACACAACATAGAAAGTGCAAAGGTTTACAGAGTTGGTAAATTGATTTTTCAAAGCTTGCTCCAGCACTAACTATCCAAAGGGAAATGGGGTTAATGCAATTTACCCTGATGAACCATCTGGCACACATATTAACTCATCATCTGTGGTACCAGCAAAGTATATATACTGAGCAATTTTGATGAAAGGTCACAGGCTGAAATTTCTATCTGTTTCTTTCCATTGATGCTGCAGACCTGCTCGAATATTTCCAGCACGTCTGTTTTTATTTAAGTCAGTATACAATACCAAACGTCCTTTTTTTTGCTCAATGTCGTTAAACCAAAATCACTTAAAGGGACTTATCATTGAAACTTTCCACTCATACTATAAACATCGTTATGGAAAAAAGGAATATGATTTTTTTAAAAAATCCATTTATAGGGAAATTATTAAAGTTGTCTGCTAAACGTGCATAATTTCTTTCCACCATTCCTGGAAGTCATGTCGGAATAAACTCCATAAACTGATTCAGTTAAGGCAAACGTCTGGGTGTGGTTAACTGTATAAAAGACAAACAATAATACATCACAGGAAGCACAAACACTTCTCATTATATTCTAGGATCAAAACTGATGCCAACAACACAAATCTTGGGGCAAGGACTGCACACTGGTTCGCACTGTTTGCTTCACAGCTTTCTGGTCCTCTGGATGCAGAGAGAAGCAGGAATGATTGCTGCTTTCCCAAAAGTAGTCAGGGGCTATCGTTGGAATATATTGTACATTAAGGGCAGCACGGTAGCATTGTGGATAGCACAATTGCTTCACAGCTCCAGGGTCCAGGTTCGATTCCTGGCTTGTGTCACTGTCTGCGCGGAGTCTGCACGTTCTCCCCGTGTCTGCGTGGGTTTTCTCCGGGCGCTCCAGTTTCCTCCCACAGTCCAAAGATGTGCAGGTTAGGTGGAATTGGCCATGCTAAATTGCCCCTTAGTGTCCCAAAAAAAAGGTTTTGGTGGGAATTACTGGGATACGGGGATAGGTTAAGGTGTGGGCTTAAGTGGGAGTGGGTGCTCTTTTCCAAAGGCCGGTGAAGACTCAATGGGCCTGAATGGCCTCCTTCTGCACTATATGGATTCTATGGTCCTAAGGGGGTCATTATGAAGTGATTTTATTCACCAGTGGATCCCTTAAGATTATCAAAAGCATAAGGAGTTCTGCCCATAATTGGGCTGTAGAGAAGTGGAGAACTTATCTGGAAGAGTTGGTCTTTATTACATTAACAGAGAACTTTCTGGGAAAATGTTTGTTCAGCAATCCAAGATCTTCCAGATATCCAGGAAGATGAAGGATTACATTGTTAGAGTTTCCCAGGGAGGTTGAACACTGTAAAGAGCAGAGTAATCAGGTGTCTGATGGTATCTCAAGAGTGCCAAGCAAAGGCAGGTGCCAAACTATTGCTGTACCACAAGGGAAAATGAGCAACATAAATCTGTCTGTTTGGTTGGTTAGCGGATTTATAGCAAACTGCAGAGTTGCAGGAACATGTGAAATTAGACTTTCAGTTTGGAGATAGCGTGCAAGGGGGGAGCTTTCCACAGGGAAAGATGAGAGAGAGACTGAAAGCTACATCTGCTGTGATTGATAATTGTGTCAAAGATTTAACTTAACCGAGTTTGTTAATGGAAGCTCTATGGATAGTGTTAAGTAATTATTCCTCTTCTTTTAAAGTAGGCTCTGGAATTGTCACAACCTGCTTGTTGTTAGACTGGTAAGCTACACACTTGTTTGAAGGCCAGGTTCAAGTTGAATGCATAAGGACTGGGAAAATCAGTGATTAAAAATATCTCATCCCCAGATTTGCTCTTCCTTTACCTAATATGCCATTGTAGAAAAAATCCACACATGTAGACACGACAATGGGAATGACATTGATTAGCTACTGAAAATATATTGTGAAAATATCTGTTCTCGCGTTTTTCACAGAAAGTAATACCTAATAAGGAAATATGACCCTGAAATGCTGCAGGATTTTTTTGGTCTCTTGTTGGTCGGAAACTGGCAGAATCCCCAGTAAACAGCATCACGTAGTGAACATGTTAATCCCACACAGCGTCAAGTATATTACTTTCTTTTCTCCTGCTTTGCTACAAGCCTTTGCCATTCAGCTCAAGTTATGGTGCGGGTTCGTAGTATCCATAGAATTCCTACAGTGAAAAAGGAGGCCATTGGCCCATCGAAATCTGCATGAACCTCTGAAAGAGCACCCTACCTAGGCCCACTCCACTTCTGTATCCCCCAAGACCTTGGACACTAAGGGGCTCTTGTTCTGCAGGGTCCTAACCCAAGGAACTCCTGCCTGTACAGCCTCATGGTGTCTGCCAGGGCTTCGGCCTAGGCAGATGCCAACATTCCTGGTTGGATATCAAAAGTTCATTCTCTGTAGGGGGCAGACATGTTAGCATGGTGGTTACCCCCGTGCCCAACCAGGTCTAATGGGCTACACGGTGGCCCTGTCCTCCACTACAGCCCCTACCTCATGTTGAGAATGCTGGGTTGTAAGCCGTTGTTTCTTCAAGCTGCCCATTTTATCCCAAGGTAAAAGAGAGTTGAGCTCTCCAGGATATCTAATCAGCATCTCTAATCTGGATGTGAGGCCCACCTGATTCACATTGCCATAGTGAAGGGCTTTGCATGGGAAGGGTGCAAAAGAACCATTGTGATATGGGTTGGACAGGTTTGTGTGCTCAGGTCAGGGAGAGAAACGAGAGCAGCCAGTGGCCAAACGTCAGTATAGTTTACCACACAGGAGTGCGGGTAGAAGCTTGTGCTCAGATTGGAAAGAGTTAAAATAAAGCTGTAAGATTCGCCTAGCTTGCAAGAGAGGGAGGACCTCCGTTGAACTCTCACCATGAATGTCAGTTCTGGGATTACAAGTTAACAGGCTGTGAAAGGAAAAAAAACTGAAGTAAACCCTATGGGAGCTGAGAATCATTTTGGGACTGATGTGAGAAAATTCAATGTATCCTTAAAGGACATGAAATATATCCTGATAGTGTTTTTCTTCAGTTGTGCTGAAAGTTTTCTTCCATGGATTTAAAGTAGAAGTTACCTACAAAAATACTGTTTAGTCAATAATACTTTTAAGCCTTTGATTGAAGTAAATGTCTTAAGACATGAATCTTGTTGTGCATCCTTCTAGCTATTAACTGGAAGTTCGAATTTGTTTTAAAAGTTATCGGTCTCTGTGGAGTCCATAACAATTCAGACACCATGATGTTGTACATCAGCCATGAAATGGATGTGTAATTATACGGACCATGGAGTGACTTAAATCTAGTTTTTCAGATTGTTCCACAGATTTCAAAAGTACCATCGTAGGAAATGGAACTAACACAGGGCACTAAAGCAGCTTTAGCTGTGCAGATTTGTTGTTGGCATCAGTCTAAAACTCTGATCATGAATTCTCACAAACAGTTTGCCTAGGGTTTTTTCTATTGGAGTTACTGGAATACAACTATTTTGCAAAGCAGTACAAGCCAGCAGCTCAAAACTAGGCAACTATCTTCACCATGTGCTGAGTGCATAGACTGATTAGGATAGGCATAGGTCTTTCGGTTTAATCTAACATAATGTCCACCCACAGTGGAAAGTATGTTCAACAGTTTCTAGCTTAATAAAATAGTGTTGTACTATTTCAAGTGTTGGTAGCCTGAATGTGTTACTGCTGAGGTAAACACAGTCTCCACGGATCCAGAGTACCCAACACATCATGGTACCAGTAGTTGATGGTAAAACTTCTTAGACCTACCTGCAAGTGATCTACCTTCCACCAGCATACAGCCATCCCTGCAAAATGGACGGTGTCCGCCCGCCGCCGATCTAGTCTAGTCTACTCTCCAAGATCAGCAAAGTGATAGAAGGGTCATCAACAGTGCTATCAGGCACTCAGCAATAACCTGGCTCATGGACGCTAAGCTTGGAATTCCGCCAGGGTCACTCTTCCCCTGACCTCATTACATGCTTGGTTCAAGCATGGACAAAGAGCTGAATGCCAGAGGTGAGGTGAGAGTGATTGCCCTTGACATCAAGGCAGCCTTGAGTATGACATCAAGGAGCCCTAGGTAAACTGGAGTCAATAGGAATCAGGAGGCGATGTCTCTGCCGGTTGGAGTCATACCTGGCATAAAGGAAGGTGGTTCTGGTGGTTGGAGGTCATCATCTCAGCTCCAGGACAATCACTGAAGGCATTCCTCAGGCAGTGTCCTGGGCCCAACCATCTTCAGCTGCTTCATCAATGATCTCCCTTCCATCGTAAGGTCAGACCTGGGGATGTTTGCGGATGACTGTACAATGTTTAGCAGCACTCACAAAGTCCCCAAAGAGTGAAGCAGTCCATGTCCAATTTGCAGCAAGACCTGGACAATTTCCAGGCTTTGGGTGACAAGTTACATTCACCCCATTCAAGTGCCAGGCAATGATCATCTCCTAAAAGAGAGAATCTAACCACCGCCTCTTGTCATTCAATAGCATTACCATCGCTGAATCCCCCACAATCACCAATCAACATCCTGGGGGTTGCCGTTTTATCAGAAACTGAACTGGACTAGCCATATTAATACTGTGGCTACCAGGGCAGGTCAAAGGCTAGGGATGCTATGGCGAGTAATTCACCTCCTGATCCACCAAAGTCCGTCCACCAACACCATCTAGGACAAAGTGATCCTCTTGAGTGTTACCCGTTCCACAAACATTCAAAAACCCTTCACCACCGACGAACAGTGGCAGCCATGTGTACCATCTTCAAGATGCACTACAGTAACTCATCAAGGTTCCTCAGACAGCACCTTCTAAGCCCACAACCACTACCATCCTGAAGGACAAGAGCAGCAGATACCTGGGAACCCCACCACCTGGAGGTTCCCCTCCAAGTCACTCACCACCCGACTTGGAAAAATATTGTCGTTCCTTCACTGTCGCTAGGACCACGTCCTGGAACTACCCTCCCTAACAGCACAGTGGATGTACCTGCACCTTAATTACTGCATACATTCAAGAAGGCAACTCACCACCATTTCGGAAGGACAACTAGGGATGGGCAATAAATGCTGGTCTAACCAGTGATGCCCACATTCCATAAATGAAAAAAAAATCTGACAAGGGAGGCTGAAGATGATGTCCAGGAGAATCCGGGTGTGCAGCTGGAGCTGGCAGGGTAGGTTGCCCACATGTGATCCAGGGCTGCTGCACATGAGACAACGTCATCCCTTCCCACTTTACCAACTAGGAGGTCAGGCGAGCGGAAAGCTTCACAGCCCTGTCCCACCTCTCTCCACCCCGCCAATTGCAATCATATGCTTAAGTGATTGGAATGCACTTACCTCTCTTTGAGGTGGTTGATGTTTTGTAACATTGCGGTTCAGCACTTAGTCACTCATCCATGAAGGGAGATGACTGAATCAAGACCTGCAACTGTTTTATGGAAGCTGTCATTCACAGCTCCCTACTCAGAATGAATGAATGTAGTGCAGCTAATGGATCTGAGGGGTTGAAACGCTGGTCACAGCTGCTCTCCTTCCAAGAATGGAAATGTGGAGCTCCCAGGTAAGTGTTACAGCTGTAATATTTCTGACTGCCCTGTCTGGACAGCTCTCTAAATTCCAGCCAGAGATATAGAATCTTTACAGTGCAGACGGAGGCCATTCGGCCATCGGGTCTGCACCAGTCCTCCCAAAGAGCATTCTATCTAGACCCACACACCCACCTCATCCCCGTAACCTAATAACCCCACCTAACCTTTTGGGCACTAAGTAGCAATTTACCATGTCCCATTCCACCTAATCTGCATATATTTGGAATGTGGAACAGGGATTTCTTTTCTGTGGATTGTTGGGAGGGGGGGTTGTCCCTTTAGTCAGGGGGCCCTGTGGGGGGGGGGGGGGAGGAGGGGGCTGCTTTAGTTATGAAGTCCCTGTGGGGCGGGGTTCCTTTGGTTAGGGGTTCTTTGTGGGTGTCCCTCTAGTTAGGTTTCCGTGGGGGTTTCTTAGGGCATCTTGCAGGGGGGGGCTCCCTTTTTATGGGGTCCCTGGAGGTGGGCTCCCTATTAAAGAGACCCTTGGGGGTCTCCTTACTCAGGTGGGTCTCCCTATCTGGAGTCCCTGGGGGTCTCCCTATTCATCGGACCCGGGGGAGGGGGGGGGGGGCTCCCTATTCATTCGGGGGTTCCGGGGGGGGGGGTGGGTGAACCCTATTCATGAGGCCCCTGGGGATGGGGGTAGTCACCCTATTCATGGTGTCCGGGACCCTGTTTAGCTCAGTTGGCTGTACAACTGGTTTTGGATGAAGAGTGGATGCTCACAGCTTGTGTTCAATTTCCCTGACGCTTGAGGTTATTCATGAAGGCCCTGCATTCCCAATCTTGCCCCTTGCTGGAGGTGTGTGACCCTCAAGTTAAAATCACCACAAGTCGCTCCCCCCTCAAAATGGAAAACAGCCTCTGGATCATGAATGACTTTACATTATTAACATTTACCTAACATGTGGAAAATTGTCCAGCTGTCAAGGAAAATCCAATCTGGCAATTACTGATCAAATAACCTATTTCCAATCATCATGATAATGGGGAAGTAATCTTCATGCAACAAATGTGGTAGGCAATGCCCATTTTCAAGAAAGAGAGCATAACCATGTTGCCCTCGGAACTCAATGGTCCTTACCATAAACAATTTCTCACCATCGACGAGTTCGTGGAGATACCATTGCCCAGAAACTGTGGAGCCACCACAGAATGCCATGGTACAACAGGTCAGAGGACAGGTTATTCCATCAGTGCACCATGGCTTGAATGTGTACTATCTACAGGACACACTGCAATAATTCGCCAAAAGGCCTCTTTGGATGTGTCTCCTAAACCTGCAACTTCCACCGCCAAGGAGGATAAGGACAGCCAGTGGCAAGGGAAAATTGTTTGTTGTGCAATCAAGCGATACTCACACCGAGATGGCAAAGGTACACACAAGACAAAAACTTTATTTTACCTGTATGCATATGGGGATACAGCTCAATGTTCAATGAATCAAGTTTGGCTGTACATAATTACACACTTTACCATTGTGTTTGTTGCTCAAGTGTCCAGCTTTGTCACTTCACCACAGAGATTACTAGACACTTAGAGTATTGATGACTCGTTAGAAGACTCGGCCAGTCGCAGTTGAAATGAACACTTTTTTTTAAGCTAATCGCTCCCATGTCTTGTGAATGAAAATAAAGTTCCCATTCATAGTAATCATCTCTCTATAAGTCTAAACAAGTTTCTAGTTTACATACATTATCGTGGTTACGCCTTTTTGTGTAGCTAAATTCCTCTGGGTCTGAACAGATACGTTTTCAACTCTTTGAATGCTTCAGACTTGTGTCACTGTTACACTAAGCTTCCAGCCTACTGTGTACCTATATACCCTTCTACATATCTGCCTAATAGTCTAATTACTTTCTCATCCTCATTCATGTATTGTTGACCTTGGATGCGAATATCCAAGAGTTTTTAAAGTAATACATCGGGAACTGCTAATATTGGGAGGGACTAAGGTCCATCTGTGAGGAAATGCAAAATGGGGTTATTGGCAATAGGGTTGGGAGCTTTATGTAAAATTGGGAGACTAGGGGTGAGAGGGATAGAGGAGATGATACAGAACGTGAGGATTATAATGAGGTGGGAGGGGGCATTGAGATAGATAATGGAGTGTTAATTCACAGGCGGGACGGGTATTTGCACGAGAGGAGATAAATGCAAGGGAGAACTAAATCGCTTCAACACTCCTCGCTGTGCTTTTCTTCATCCCTGAAATATTAAGCTACAGAGGGGTTATACACTTGTTCAAAAATAATTAAGTTATTTAAATCCTCCCCCAGGCATCCTTGCTTGAATATTAAAGAAGTAAAACATTGAACATGTGATTACATATAATGGTAAATCTCCTAAATTATTTGAAAGACAGTAGCATTCTTTACACCATAAAAAAAAACATCCACTTATGGCATTTAAAATGTACTCAATAATTCAAAGACTAGCAATAAATAAATCTGGATTAAATACAATTTAAATCTGTCATGAGTTGATATTTGATCTTGTATGCATTCCTTTGGTTTGAAGCATTCAGCTGAATTTCTATAAGAAGGGAGCCGGGTTATCTTTAGTATTCAACGTGAGGATTCGAGAAGCAATCATGAGAAATTAAGGATTAAGCTTTCCCCTCCCTTCCTGTCTATTAAGGGTTTGTATCAGGGCAAGTGTTGTGCTATACACATCTGGCTATATTTGGGTAGCATATTCCAATGGGTTGTTAATAAAATATTTTGCCTTATTTTCCTTCGTTATTGCCTCACCAATATTGGGGAATTGGGAACATCATTGCAAGTGAGCACTGCTAAACATATGAAAAGCACTTGTTACATTTCAAATGGCTTACAACCTGAGTGTAATCAATTGTAAGGCGACCAATTGCACTTGTCCTGCATATCACATTTATAATTTAATAAACTACCTCAAAGACAGATAACCAGAGTTCCTCGTGCAAAAGGAGGTTTTTCCACAGACCTCGAAAAGAAATGTACTGTGTAAAATAATTTTCTGACTACCTTATGAAGAAACTGATCCACCACAAAAGACAGTGATTGCTAGTGATATATGTGGAAGATGAATAAGTCTAGAGTGAGCAACCAATTCAGTTCTGTTTTGTCACTCACCAGTCTAACCCACAAAATCATGCAAGTGCAAAATAATGAGTGAAGTTTTGTTCTTCACACATTGAAACCAATGACCCTGATTGAAATGATATCCTATCCAGGGAAACCATCTTGACATCGGACTACACATCAATTAGGGATACACTGATTATGCAGACAAATTATGGAACAGTTGTATCTACTCTGGTGTGAGACAGGGATCATCTTTAGCTCTTCTACGAATGTGTTATCTGTGATCCATCATTGGAGGATATTGTAGTGTCTTCTTCCTATTCTGAGAATGAATAGATTTTTCACCCATGTCACAGAAAGGCAGGCCTATAATACCAATTCTTAAGGGAATTACAGTATACAATATCTTCTTGCTGACATTGCCTATGGAATTCAAAGACTAAGGGCTGGATTATTCTGCCCTGCCCTACAAAGAATGCCATGGGCAGGGTGTGGATCGTGTCTAGGGTCCATTGCCATTGGGCAGGAATTTCTTGTCGTCAGGCATGTGTGGCTGGAGAATCCCGCCCTAACTCAATTACTAGGAACACCAGAGATGAGTACTTTCCCTTTTGCCCCAATTTAAGCATTCTTAGATTTAAGTATTCAGTATAGCATGTTATAGGTGTGACATTATACAAATGTACAGCATGTGAAGAGTTATGTTATGTTAAAACTAACCACTAGAGGGAGCTAAGGGACAGTATTATAAATTGCACTGACTCTTAGATTTCTGGGAGAGTGAGCTGGAGAGGATAGATCAGAGTTGGAGGAGACTGGAGTAGGGTGCATTGTAGAGCTCGAGAAGACAGAATATAATTGTGGTTAGAATATAGCGATCGTGTTAGTGAGTGTGGTTTAATAATATATTTGTTTACCATAGGAATAAATGTCGAACTCTAAATCTAGTAGTGCAAATAACATGAGTTTAGTTCATGAAAAGAACTTCAAGTGTCTTTGTGATCACTACACTTTCCATCCTGAAGTCAACCTCACAAAGTTCACCACAAGAGAGAAGCCAGATTGTGGATACACACAAATATTGTGGAGGTTCCACTCAATAAGAGACCAATGATCACAGGCGAAACAAAACTCAGTGTCTGACCCAACTTTTCCAGCAGTTCATTTAATAGGTTATAGTAATTCACAGCAGACCAAGCTACAGGAATTCAACATTACATTTCAAACTTGCACATTGGTTCCCAGGACCTCTTAGGGCACATAAAAGTATTACAGAGAAAACTTGACAGGCGGCAAAATGATTAGGGAATATGTGAAGGCATCGATTTATAAGGTAGAAATAATATTTATTGTGCCAACTAAAGTCGTAACAACAGCCCAGAGAGTTATTTCAGCCACTAATTAGAAAAGTGAAAAGAAAAGAGTATTTACTGACACCCTTGTGTACAAACAAAGGAAGCTATTTTGCTGAATCTGATGAGTGGCACTCTCCTTGTTGTTTTAAATGTGCACTAAATGTAACTCAATGCAGTAATATTTAGCTTCCATGTGAATGAAAAAATAACGAATGTTGAGCAATTGGTTTTCTTCAGGCCCCCAGAGGTTTAAATAGCAGCCTTTGTAGCTGTTGACAAACTGAACACATTACAGAGGGGAAAATATGTAAGCATACAGAGGGAGACCCACTGGAAATGCACTGAAATATTTAGTGAGCAGTTTTACTGAAAGAGATAAATAGTAATATTTTGATTTCTGCCAAAGGAAATGAAGAGATCTGTTGCAAGAAGAGATTTGGCTGGCTGCCATTCAATGTTTGCTGCAGCTATTCTAGTACTTTAAAACATTAATATCATCAAAAAATTTGAAGTAGAAATGTTTCCTCAAGTGTTATATCACGTAAGATAAATTACTGCTGCAAGTTAAAGTTGAAAATAGTACTCAAGTAGATCAATGACATTAGTAGAAGATTGAGCTTGATAGTTATCAATCTGAAATTGGAAAGATTATAAGGCATGGGAGCCAGGAATAGGCCCCATCTGGCTCATCCAAGCCAGATTCTGCCATTTAATATGATCATGGCAGATCTGACTGTGGCATTACACAGTCAGATCCCCCCTACCTTTGGCTCTACTGTCAGTCAAAAATTAGTCTAACCCAGTTTTGAATATACCCAATAACCAGGCTTCACTGCTCTCTGAGGAAGAGAATTTGAAGGACCAATGACCCTCTGAGAGAAGAGATGTTTCTCTCATGTGGGGCGGCACGGTGGCACAGTGGTTAGCACTGCTGCTTCACAGCACCAGGGATCCAGGTTCGATTCTGACCTCGGGTGACTGTACGGAGTTTGCACATTGTCCCCGTGTCTGCTTGGGTTTCCTCTGGGAGCTCCGTTTCCTCCCACAGTCCAAAGATATGCAGGTTAGGTGGATTGGCCATGCTAAAAGGTTAACTGGGTTATAGGGTTACAGGGATTGGGCCAGGGATTGGGCCTCGGTAATAATAATGATAATAATAATACTTGCTTATTGTCACAAGTAGGCTTCAATTAAGTTACTGTGAAAACACCTGGTCGCCACATTCCGGCACCTGTTCAGGAAGGCTGATACGGGAATTGAACCCTCGCTGCTAGTCTTGTTCTGCATTACAAGCCAGCTGTTTAGCCCACTGTGCTAAACCAGCCCCATAGGGTATTCTTTCGGAGGTTGGTGCAGACTCTATGGGCTGAATGGCCTATTTCTGCCCTGTAGATATTTTATGATTCTACATCCATCTTAAATCAGAGACTCCGTATTTTAATCTGTGCCCCTAGTTCTGGGTTCCCCACACAAGAGGAAATATCCCCTCAGCATTAACACTGTTCAAACCCCCTCAGGATTTTATATGTTTCAGAAAGATCACCTCCAATTCTTTTAACCGCCAATGAATATAGGCCCCACCTGTTCAACCTTGCCTCATAAGACAACCCTTTGTCTGAACTCACACCAATGGAATATATGCTTCCTTAAGTAAGGAGACTAAAACAATATGCAGCAATCCAGATGTGGTATTACCAATATCCTGTACAGTTGTAGAAAGGTTTCCCTACTTTTACATCCTTTATTTGATAGTCGCAGAATTGGTTCCAGCCAGGTAGTATTATTTCTACTCTATGGTTCCTAATGAATTGAATTCTCATGGTCAAATCAGAGTTCTGCTCATTTTTAAATTTCAAATGTTTTGAAAGAATAACAGAATTTTTTTTTGACCACTTGTAGCTGTTTGCAAAGGATCTCCACAGACTAAAAGCAGTTTTGACACTGTACTGGAATAATGCTCCATGCACTGTGAGTGTACCTCTTCCTCTTGTATCTCGCATACTTGAATCTGTAGCCAGATTGCGAAGTCATTCCAGAGTACACCAGAACTTGTAGTGGTGAAATAGAACTGTATCAACAATCCTTAGAATGTTTGCAGGGTATTGCCACAAAGAATGGAGAGGCATTTCAAATAAAGCACCGTGGTAGAAAAGGTAGAATTTCAGGTGTTCAGAGAACCATTTCCTCTGCAGAAATCCGCAGTTTAAGTTGGAAACTGCACCTTTTCAACCATTTGCTGTTAACAGAGGTGTGAATGATCTCTTTTTCAGTTATATGCTGAAGAAATCTCCCGGAGTGACCCATGTCGTCACATTGATGGTGGTGTGGGAGGGCTAATCGAGCCAGGGTGCCGGGACAGTGCTGTGTGCCAGGGAGCAGTGCTAGGCCCCCCCCCCCCCCGGGGACTATACCTATCTGTGTACTCCCGGCGTGTTTCCTTTGTGTTACGTTTTGGGGGGTTTTACTTTTATTCACCGTATAAACAAAGGATAATCAGATTGCCACACCGGAGAGTCTTTTAGGTGGACATCGGTTCCACTTCGGCGGAATCCATCGTTCAGGAGTCTTTGCTTTCACACTCTCGATAGTCTGTTCCACACTTGACTCAGGCACATCATCTAATCAAGCTGGTTCTTCTTCAGCTTCTACAGATGCTGTTGGTTGAACTGGTGTAGAATCTGACTTCAACTCAGTCATAATCATATGTCCAGGAATTTCCCAACTTTGAATGTGAGATGTTGGCCTTTCAGCTACCAACTCTAAAATTCTCTTTTTGAAGCAAGAATTTTATCTGTGTGTCCCCTCTAATCATCATTTTGTACCATATAGGAAATAGACCCCATCTTTGCAAGTATTGCGGCAGGTACCAACTTCTCACTTGAAGAGCAGTTTCTTGTTAAAACTCTTTTCCCTTGCTCAAACCGTCTTGGTTTCAATGTCGGTTCACAGCGAGTAACTTGGTTTTGCTAAATAAATAGCACACGCGCTGCACGCTGTCGGGCACTCGCTCATCGGGGCGGAGCATCCCAAAAGCGGCACCGGCCCGGATTACTGCGCTTTTGCGATGCTCCACCCCCCCGATTTCAGTGGCAACGGGGATTCTCCAGTCAATCGCCGAACGTGATTTCGGCATCGGAAACCGGAAAATCCCGCCCTGTGTCTTTCAAGTAATTCTTGGGTGTTGTAGAAGCCACCCTCCTACAAACAAGTGGAAAATATTCCATCAGACTCCTGACGATGGACAGGCTTTGCTCATTCAGCAGGTGAATCACTGACCGCAGAATTCCCAACCTCTGATCTGTTCTTGTAGCCACACTATTTGAAATGAAATGAAATGAAAATCGCTTATGTCACGAGTAGGCTTCAATGAAGTTACTGTGAAAAGCCCCTAGTCGCCACATTCCAGCGCCTGTCTGGGGAGGCTGATACAGGAATCTAACCGTGCTGCTGGCCTGCTTGGTCTGCTTTAAAAGCCAGCGATTTAGCTCAGTGAGCTAAACCAGCCCATGGTATGAAAAACATTTGTAAAACATTCAGAAGGTCAGGCATCGTTTACAGAAAGAGAAACAGTTCAAGTTACAGCTCAGTGACCTTTCAATAGAACGGGAAGATTTAAAATGGTGTGTAATTCAAGTGATAAGTTAACTATTTTTTTTGCGCGCTTTTCGTTTCAATTAAGGGGCAATTTAGCGTGGCCAATCCACCTACCCTGCATATCTTTGGGTTGGGGGGGTGAGACCCACGCAGAAACGGGGAAAATGTGCAAACTCCACACGGACAGTGACCTCGTGTCGGGATTGAGCCTGGGACCTCGGCACCGTGAGGCAGCACTGCTAACCACTGCACCACCATGCCGCCCTTTCAGTTCACTATTTCAATGCTGTGCCACTGAATGGAGTTGGTCACTCCTGAGGCAGATTGTCCAGTGACAATCTGTGACAATCTTGCCTGTCACCTACCAGTTAATGGCATTTACAATTGATTGCAGTGCTTTCTGCAGGAAAAAAAAGCAGAAATGGGAAGTTACAAAAATATAAAAGTGAGGAAATAGAATTGCAAAAGTTTCTGATCTCCCTGCATCACTCCTAATTGTGGCTGTGAGCAGGCAATATGCTCCTGTTTGTTTACCTCTGCTGGTCTGTAAACAGCCGCTGGGAATGTATCAGAGGGGGGAGGGTCCCAGGCTCCCGAAGATGGCACTCTGAGCTTGAACGTCATCTTGCTGGATTTAGCAAACATTAAACCTGTATCTTGCTACATTATGGTGCAATATGCTGCTGCTCCAACGCACTGTGCAATCCAGCAATATTAAAATATTTCAATATAAATCTCCAATATAATTATTGCAGAGCTATTTTTGCATCTTGTTTTAATAAGAATTCTTATGAATATATTATATACATTTTAATCTTTCCAGCGCTACTATTAGTTTTTTTTCATGAATTCTAAGAAGTTGCAGAACATTTCGGAGGCAAACGTAATCATCTGCTGTTTTGAATTAAATGAGGATTAAATCAACCTGGATGGAAGCTGTGATTAATCTAGCCAAAACATCATATTAAAATTTAATTTTGGAGGTAGATTTTCATTTGTGATTGAAGACCTTGACAGACTTTTGTTTGTTTACAGCATGACTTTCTTGTTCAGTTGGCTTTGAATCAACTTTATGCGTTAACACTTATTGTACATTCTCACAGATATACTTATGTAGCATAACACCCTGTCTTGAAAACCAAAGTCTTGGGTTTAACTCAACGTTGGAAACATTTTAACTCCCAGGCCTCATTAGCATTTGAAGGATGGAGTTGCCTTTCTAATTTCCTGTCAAATAAGGCAATGATAGCCGACAGAATCCACACTGAGAATTCATGTCCAGCACCTTTGGTTTTGCTGGCATGTCCAAGAATGGGCAAAACATCTATATTGTGGAGTTAAATGTAGTTGGAGCATGTTTAGCATCACCGGAGGACAACTTGACTTTTTAATGAAAGACTCCATTTAACTGGGGTGGACTCTAAATGCACAGCCCTAATCAGGTCTGTTAAAATGGAGATGTGAATGGTGCTGAAAGACTGCTAATGACTGTTTCAAGTTTAATGACAGCAGAACATCTTCAGTGTCTCTTTCAGTGTGAACGGCTTTATCGAACTGATCAGAAATAGCAGTCTTCAGTGAGCTTGCCTTATGTCAGTGTCACATGACAATAACAAGTCAAACTGATTACATCTCACAACCCAAACATCCCACTTCCCATATCAAGCAAAAGATACAAATATCCCCCTTTTCCTCATGTAACAATCTCAGCTGATGTTATAATTGGATGGGAAGAGGAACCCAGGCTCAAAATCGTAACTTTTATTTTTTTTAAAGTAAAACATGGAGGAAAAGAGTCACAGGACTGCTAATTAGTTTTAACAGCAAGAAAAAAACATTTATTAAACATGGAAAGCTAGATTATTATACAATACTCCCTTATTTTAACAATTACGCACAGGTTTTAGGATTAATACAGATTACAAAATTCACCTTAATAGACAATGGTCTCATTAACACAAAGTTCCTTTTTGAGCACACAAGACGATTGTGGGCAATACACCCTCCACTCTCAACACGAGTTGTGGCTTCAGAAGGATGAGGGGGGATTTTATTGAAACTTACAGAATACTGCGTGGCCTAGATAGAGTGGCCGTGGAGAGAATATTTCCACTTGTAGGAAAAACTAGAACCAGAGGACACAATCTCAGACTAAAGGGATGATCCTTTAAAACAGAGATGAGGAGGAATTTCTTCAGCCAGAGGGTGGTGAATCTGTGTAACTCTTTGCCGCAGAAGGCTGTGGAGACCAAATGAACGAGTGTCTTTAAAAGATAGATAGATAGGTGTTTGATCAATAAGGGGATCAGGGGTTATGGGGAGAAGGCAGGAGAATGGGGCAGAAACATGAATTTCAACACTTCACTCCCAAGAACATGATTTATAATCTTCATTCCTAATAATGCTTTCCCTTAGCAGTTTGCATTTCGATATCCAGAACATTTTTTCAAATGGCACTTTAAATACAAGCTTCCATTGCACTTTTAACAGTGAATCCAGTCAAGGATCTCACACCAATCCTTTTAGGATTTTTTGGTCTTGACCTCTGTGCAAACTGCACACAATTAGTTTAACTCGCGATTCCCAGACTGTATTAAATGGCAGCAAATGTTTAATCTAATTCTGAAGCATGCTGTGCCATTGTACATCTAGTTAATGTTTGTCTCTTTAACTCAGAATACTTTGTTTACTCTTCCTTTTTCTGAACAATGCCTTGGCCTCTGTTCTCTTAACTTTAGTCATCTTAAACATTCTTTCTGCCCAAAATCCAGGCTCTGGACTGTAACTTGTCCTCTGGGAAGCCTGCACTTTGCAACTCTCAAACTGTTCAGTCTTTCTTCTGGCGGAGCTGAGAGATTATTCTTTCCCAAGGTCCTGCCTCCAAATGCAATCAAATTTCCTAAACTAAAATGTAAACACTTCTCTACCTTACAAGGCCTCAGCTGTTAAGCAACACCTACATGCCTATGTGTGTTCCTTATTCTTAACATGGTAGCCCTCTCTAAGCACAGTAGAAGCACAGTTGGAACTTCACCAATCCCCACACATAAAAGCACCTTTGTCCAGCATGAACGTAACTACAGGCTGTACCCTTCCAGGCACAGAAATATAAAATAACACCCACTTAAAACTCTATCTTTTTTCTAATGTTTGCCAACACAAATCTAATTCCCTTAATCTACCTTTGGTTTCCCAACACTAGTGAACAAAAGACACATTTGCATGCACAATCCTGTGTGACTGTGAGGTTGCCCATGTTACTCACCATAAATCCATTGTTCTCATGATTTAACAACTTTATTCTACAGTCAATCTCTGCCCATACATTACATAGGTAGTGTTTAAATCATGCAGTCTCTTCATGGTACAATGGTAGACAGAGCTAAGCGATTTCACAACCAAAGCATCACATCTAAGCTCTGCAATCCTGCCACATCCAGTCAACCTGGTGACCCTACAACACCAACACAGCAGCAAGTGAAAATCAGAGCTAAGTGATCCCACAACCAATGGATCAGATCTAAGTTCTGCAGTCCTGTCACATCCAATCACAAATGGTGGTGGACAATTAACTTACTGGAGGAAGGCTCCACAAACATCCCCAGCCTCAATGATGGAGGAGCCCAGCAACTGTGTGCAAGAGACAAGGCTGAGCATTCGCAACAATTGTCAGTCAGAAGTGCCGAGTGGATGATCCATCCCGGTCCCCTCCAGAAGTCCCCAGCATTACAAATGTCAGTCTTCAGCCAATACGATTCACACCACGTGATGCCAAGAAATGACTAAAGGCACTGCATACTGCAAAGTGCCGACGCCAGAGTGAAAACCGGAGTTTTTCACTCCGGCGTCGGAGACCGCTCCTCGCCCCCTATTCCCCCCCGGCCCCCCCCCCACCGGGGGGCTAGGAGCGGCGGCGCATCAATCTCGCGCGCCGGGCCTTGACGTTTGCGTCTAAGCGGCGCCGCCTGAATGACGCGGTCGGCGGCGCCTGAATGACGTCACCCACGCATGCGCAGGTTGGCCGGCTCCAACCCGCGCATGCGCGGTTTCCGTCTTCCCCTCCGCTGCCCCGCAAGACATGGAGGATAGATCTTGCGGGGCGGCAGAGGGAAAAGAGTGCGTCTTTCAGAGACACTGTCCTGACGACCGGTGGGCACCGATCGCGGGCCAGACCCCTCCTGAGAACCCCCCTGGTGCTCGATTCTCCCTCCGCCCCCCACAGGCCCCACACGCAGCAGTCGCGCGCTGTTCACGCCGGCAGCGACCAGGTGTGGTTGGCGCCAGCGTGAACCGGTCGGGTTCAGCAGGCTGGAGAATCGGCGCTCGATCGGAGTGGCGATTCTCCGAGCGGCCTGTCGCAAAACGCGACACACCGCTTTGGGGGGGTGGGAGAATCGCGTGCGGGTGCCAGGGCGGCGTGGCATGATTCGCCCGACACTCCCGCGATTCTACCCCCCGGCGTGGGGTCGGAGAATCGCGCCCTTTGGGTCCTGATAATATTCCAGCAATATGACAGAAGACTTGTGCTCCAGAACTTGACGCACACCTAGCCAAGCTGTTCCAGTGCAGCTACAACACTGGCATCTACACAACATTGTGGAAAATTGCCCAGGTATGTCCTGTACACAAGAAAGAGGACAAATCCAACCCAGCCAGTTACTGCCCTATCAGTCTACTCTCCATCATCGGCAAAGTGATAGAAGTCATCAACAGTGCTATCAATTGGCATTCACTCGGCAATAACCTGCTCACCGACGCTCAGTTTGGTTCCACCAGGGTCACTCAGCTCCTGACCTCATTACAGCCTTGGTTCAAACATGGACAAAAGAGCTGAATGCCAGAAGTGAGGTGTGAGTGACTGCCCTTGACATCAAGGCAGCATTTGTCTGAGTATGGCATCAATGAGCCCAAGCTAAACTGGAGTCAATGGGGATCGGGTGGGAAACTCTCCACTGGTTGTGCCAGGTATGTGGCACAAAGGAAGATAGTTGTGGTGGTTGGAGGTCAATCATCTCAGTTCCAGGACATCACTGTAGGAGTTCCTCAGGGTAGTGTCCCAGGCCCAATCGCCTTCAGCTGCTTCATCAATGACCTGCTTTCCATCATAAGGTCAGAAGTGGGGATGTTTGCAGAAGACTGTACAATGTTCAGCATCATTTGCGATTCCTCAGGTAATGAAGCAGTCCATGTCAAAATGTAGCAAGACCTGGCAATATCCAGGCTTGGACTGACAAGTGGCAAGTTATATTTGTGCCACACAAGTGCCAGGCAATGACCATCTCCTACAAGAGACAATTTACCTATTGCTCCTTGACATTCAATATAATAATAATTGCTTATTGTCACAACTAGGCTTCAATGAAGTTACTCTGAAATGCCCCTAGCTTTTCCATTGCTCAGTGCCCCACAACCAACACCCCAGGGGTTACCATTTATCAGAAACTGAACTGGACTAGCCGCATTAATACTGTGGCTACCAGGGTAGGTCAAAGGCTAGGAATCCTACGGTGAGTAACTCTCCATCTGACCCCCCCCAAAGCCAGTCCACCAACTATAAGGCACGAGTCAGGACTGTAATGGAATACTGTCCACTTGCCTGGATGAGTGCAGCTCTAACAACATTCAAGAAGCTCGACAACATGCAGGTCAAAGCAGCCTGCTCGATTGCTCCCCTTCCACAAACATTCAAACCCTCCACCATCGACGAACAGTGGCAGCCGTGTGTACCATCTACAAGATTCACTGCAGTAACTCATCGAGGTTCCTTAGACAGCACCTTCCAAACCCACGATCACTAGCATCTAGAAGGCCAAGAGCAGTAGCTGCCTGGGAACCTGGTGGTTCTCCTCCAAGTCACTCATAACCCTGACTTAGAAATATTCCTGCACTGTTGTTGGGGCAAAATTCTGGAACTCCTTCCCAAACAGCATAGTGGATGTACTTACACCTGACTTACTTGCTGGCGGCTGCTGTCCGAACCCTCTCCTCTCTCTCCTTCAGGGTCTTCTTGGCAAAAGCTGGTCGAGGCGCTGGTCCACGGAGGAGTGCTGGTCAAAGAGAGAGGAGGGCTGGACGAGAAGACTGAACCATGTGTGGGACCTGTCTTTTATAGGTCCCAGGGATCCGCGCCCCTTTGGGCGGACTCCCTTACCTGCTTGGAATCGATTGGGTCTCTTCCCAATCGATATGTTTGAATCCCCCCAATACTGAGGCTGTTCCTTAGCTACTGGGCGGGCTTTCAGGCTCTTTGTTTTTGAACCCTGTTGGTGCCTGAGTGTCTGGTATCCTTTACAATGTTGCAGTTGCTTCCCCATTTGTGTCCATTGTATCTGGAATTGTTCCATTAACATGCTAATTATCCCGGTGATTGCCTCATTGGTATGCGGAACGTTCGTTTCGGTGCTGTCTGCTTTCTTAGCCGACAGAATCCACACCTGCTTGGTGCAGCCTGCTGGGGCTGCAAACATTGTCCATTTTATCCTGTATGCTTTGCGTTCCTCCATTTTGTATTTAGGGAAATGGCCAACTTCGGTGGCTACACTATGGCCCTTGTTGACTTGGTGGCTGTCATTGTTTTACTAGTTATTGTGGTCATGTGGACCTCTGGGAGTGATGATAGTTCTATACTCAGTACAGCTGGTAAGATCCCTACTTCCCAACCAGCCAATTGCTTTGAAGGAACTGCTTTGCGAATTATTCGGAGATATTGCGGTGCTCTGGTATATTTGGTTGTTCAGTTCTACTGTGTACGATACTCTGATTGGTTCCTCATGTTTTTCCATGGCTGCATATAGATTTTTCAAGGGGTCCTTCAAGGTTGCAGCTTCATGTGTGTGCGCCTTTCCTGCCTGCTGTTTTAACATATAACATAGGACGCACAGTGCAGAAGGATGCCATTCGGCCCATCGATTCTGCACCGACCCACTTAAGCCCTCACTTCCACCCTATCCCCGTAACCCAATATCCTACCTAACCTTTTTTTTCGACACAAAGGGCAATTTATCATGGCCAATCCTCCTAACCTGCACACCTTTGGACTGTGGGAGGAAACTGGATCACCTGGTGAAAACCCACATAGACAAAGGGAGAACGTGCAGACTCTGCACAGACAATGACCCAGCAGGGAATCGAACCTGGGACCCTGGCGCTGTGAGCCGCAGAGCTACCCACTGTGCTACCGTGATGCCCTACGTTTTGGGTGTTTGTATGTCTGGTTGTGTTTCTTCAACTCCTGTTTTGAGTTTCTAACTGCTGAATTGAGGGTCATTATTTCCTCCCTGACATGGAATTAAAAATGTGTAGGCATAAAAAACCATGAGGAGCCAGTCAGGGTACAGACCATAATCACTCTCAACAGTAGTCAGCTCACGTGTAAACTTAGTTTACAGGAAACCAGAAAGGCAATCCATCCTTCAAAAAAAAACAATAATGCTACACACACATAATGTGCTTGAATTAACTGGATTCCATATCTATCTACATTTCTAAACTCTGAGAAATGTCCCTTGTCCTAAACCAATATCACACACAGTTTCACTATATGAGGTAAATCGAGTAAAATAGTTACCACACCTAAGTTGTATCTTTAATTTTGGGAAGCCTTTCTTCTGATTCAGCATAGACTTCCTGAAGTTTTCAAACATCAGCTTCTAACATAGAATCCTGCTTTCTGGAGAGCTTCTCTTTCCAGCTGGGGGAGGCTATGATGTTAACAGCTCAACAACTGCTTCTCCTACAGTAAAGAGCTAACCCTGCTACCGATAAAGCATTTTGCCCTTTTGATCGCATCCTCTCTAAACAACTCACCTTAGAAGGCATGCTATTAGCGTGTAAGTGTGACATGCATTCTTATGGCTCCACTTTGAACTCCTATCTTGTGTGTAGATTTAACATATACAATTCTATACTCTAGTATTCCCCACTTCTGGTAAGTAACTGTTTACCCTGCTGCTGATCTAATTTGAATATCAACCCCCCCCCCCCCCCCCCCCCCCAGGAGTTGCACTTTCATCAATTCACTTTTATCCAATTCTTTAAACTTTATTTTATCAAACCTTCTTTAATTTTTATTTTTATCGAATTCTTAACTCTTTATTTCATTCAAGCTTCTTGACATCATTGGGAGACTCTATCGAACTGATCAGAAATGGTAGCTTACAATGAGCTTGCCTCATGATAGTCGCATAACAAGTTAGATGTGACCTCAGACTGATTACAGTTCACAGCCCAAACAATAACCACAGATGTAACTCCAACCACTCATCTCTTCAGCTATAGTGCACAGCCATAGATTGTTTTCTGATACCAGATCGAATTAAGCAGCCAAGTGCCAGTTACGATAAATTAAAACACATTAACAAACCAATTCTCTCATAATCCATATACCGAGGATATTTAATAGGAAAATTAACTCAAATCTCCTGGTGATCAAATAATTCTGATGTCAATTAATCACTAACCAGGACATCATCTTAAGTGTTCTTACTTAATTAAGCTTGGAATGTTTCCAATTGACTTTTGAGTTTAGTTAATATTGTATACTGTATTTAAGAAATATTCTACTATCTAATTTTGTGGCTTTGCTTTGAGACAATTTTGTAAAATTGTGCTACTAATTTTTTAACCATTTAATAGACATGCCCAATGTTACAAATCAATATACTTTTGCATAATATTTATTAAAAATCTACTCATTTAATTTTCAGCCAGATTTGTTTATAAAGCTCGCAGGCATTATGTTGTTAACAGGGAGTTACACCTGACAGGATGCAGAATTTTAACAAAAAATGTTTCTACACGATGTGGGCATCAGTGGCTGGGCCAACATATTTTGCTCATCCCTAACTGCCCTCCATTTCAGAGGGCATTTGAGAGTCAACCACATTGCTATGGGTCTGGAGTCACATGCAGGCCAAACTAGGTAAGGACAGCTGATTTCCTTCCCTAAAGGACGTTAGTGAATCAGATGATAAAACAATGGTTTTATGGTCATTATTAAACTTTTAACGCCAGGTCTTTTATTGAATTCAAATTTCACCATCAGCCTTGGTAATGTTGAACCCTGGTTCCTAGATCTTCCCCTGGATCTCTGTATTACAGTCCATTGACAATACCACTTCGCCACTACCTCTCCCTATGCAGCATAGTATTGTTCCTGTTATTCAGGGAGCATCTAAGATGCTTTCGGTTTTCAGAAGTCCACAGTTACTGAAATGTTTCAGGAAGTTGGGTAGCGCTAAGTTAAGTTATTTGGATGTTAGGTAGTTAGTTATTTTCCCAGGGAATAGCGGAACTGTGTGATAGGCCGGTGCCTCATTTATTGAATACTGATTGCATCCATATTTTCACGCATGAGCTGATTATATTTCTGGCTGGCATAGGGTTCACCCTGGTGAAAGAGGGTAGGTATTCTAACATGAAAATAATTGAAAATATTTTGTTCATGCTTCATTATCATTTAGAAATGCTTAATTCTGGGAAAATTACTGTTGTAATTAAAATACTGGACTTCACTGATTGCTGGAGTGCTGAATGAAATTGGCCGGGATTCTCCATCTCGCCAGCATCGTTTTCCGGTGCACCGCGTCCTCGCCAACAGTGGGATTCTCTGTTCCAGCAGGCCGGCCAATGGGTTTCCCTTGTGGCCATCCCACATGTCGGGAAACCCACAGGCGAGGGTGTGATGCCGGAGAAGCGGAGGATCCCACAGATTGTATTTCAAACAGTTGCCCACCTTGATTTAACAGAGTCAGAATAGACTATATGAAGCTGTAAAATACCAGGTGGACTTATTCAGTTGGATAAATTGTAAATAAGACCATAAGACATAGGAGCAGAATTAGGCCACTTGGCCCAACGAGTCTGCTCCGTCATTCAATCATGGCTGATATTTTCTCATCCCCATTCTCCTGCCTTCTCCCCATAATCCCTGATCCCCTTATGAGGGATAATTAGCTTAAAGATCGGTTGGGGGATACAACAGTGCAGGCTGCATCACGAGGAGATGGGTACAGCTTAGGAAAGGCTCTCTGATTACAATTTATCTTTGTGTTGTTTGGGAGGGGGTTTTTAGTTGCAGCTTGGACCTTGTGTGGCTTGCTTTGCACTAAGAGGGGTCAGCCAAAATCAATGGCAGTTTGACAGACCTGCACAATAAGCATAATAACTTTATCACTGGTGGATGAGTCTTGTGAGGAACAGAAGCTGGAAGATTTCCTCATTTGAAGCTAGTGGGGGAATCTAGAGTAGGCCTTGCAGAGTCTTATTGTACAAGGAAGAAGCTGCAAGATTAACTTGGAAGTAGTGAAAAGTAACCAGAACAGGTTTTAACCTCTGAGAATAGCTGGAACTGAGGAAGATTCTCCAGGGCACGGTAGCGTACTTATGGCTGGGTCTCTACTGAAGGAAATAACATTAAAATTGATGTGTCTTATATGAGAGAATGCCTCGGAGAAGTCAGAGTAAACTTTGCACATAATATAGTTTATAAATCATATTGATTAAAAATGAATCTTGCAGCATAATTTCATTGGTTACAATGAGATATTCAGATTTAACAAAAAAAATATGAATGGTCCTAACTTGATCATAACAATTTTCCATTTATTTTCCCCCTCCTAATTGAACTGTGTTTTTATCCTTTGCCTCACTCGGTTATTGCATGGTACCAGGTGGTTGGAGAGTTTATATGTTGTGATCTATGCGGAGTCTGCACATTCTCCCCGTGTGGCGTGGGTTTCCTCCGGGTGCTCCGGTTTCCTCCCACTGTCCAAAGGTGTGCAGGTTAGGTGGATTGGCCATGCTAAATTGCCCTTTGTGTCCAAAATTGCCCTTAGTATTGGGGTGGGGTTACTGGGTTATGGGGATAGGGTGGAGGTGTGGACCTTGGGTAGGGTGCTCTTCCAAGAGCCAATGCAGACTCGATGGGCCGAATGTAAATTCAATGATTAAGAATCAACACACTGTGGGACAAGCTAAAAGAATAAATGGGTCTTTTATATCTGTTGTGTTCATTTGTTCACAGTTTCACATGTTCAGTTCATTTAGAGGAGAGTAAATAAGAAGTGAAGGGCTACTGTGAGTGAGCTGAAATGAAGACAGGCATATTGATGCAGAACACATGGCTGAGGCCTGCTCCCAGTAATGGATACATTTTGCCAATGATCAACTCTGCTTTTCCAAAGAACGTCCACCAATTGTTGTCCAAAATCGTGCCATAATCACCTCCACGTCATGTGAAATACCGTTTTTCTAACCTCCAAATACTAACTTCCCATCCATGGCCCTACCAACAAACACCCCGGAAACAAACAGAAGTTAGTAATTTAATGATATTCACCTTGCTATTTTGCCTTGGTGGTCCATAAGCTCAGTTTGATCACGTATTGATTCCCGGGCTGAAGCCTTTCTGATTGGGAGGAGCAATTTGGCTGGTGCAATGTTGGTCATGGCATTGAACATCCACTGGCACATCCAGCATTCATCGTTGATAATCCTTTAAGAGGCTCGGCTGGCCATAAGTTTTATAGTTACCTTAATGGGACTTTGTCTCATTGGACTCTTCTCCTGCTGTACCGCCAATGTGAAATTGTCACTGTTCTTTTACTGATTTCCCAGTCTGTTAAATTGCCAAGTGCCCAATTCTTATAACTGATTGTCCAATGTTTTAGACTGTCAGGGATGTTCCAGAGCAGGGAGGTTATGCTGGAGCTGTATATAGCGCTGGTGAGGCCCCAGCTGGAGTAATGCTGCAGTTCTGGGGCAAAATTCTCCGACCCCCGCAGGGTCGGGGAATCGCCCGGGGCCGGCATAAATCCCGCCCCCGCCGTGGCCAGAATTCTCCACCACCCGGGAATTGGTGGGGGCGGGAGTCGTGCCGCACCGATCGGCTTGCCCCCCACGGCGATTATCCGGCCCGTGATGGGCCGAAGTCCCGCCGCTGGGAGGCATCTCCCGCCGACGTAGTTTCAACCACCTCTGGTGGCGCGAGCGGGCCCCCGGGGGGGTGCCCCCACGTTGGCCTGGCCTGCGATCGGGGCCCACCGATTGGCGGGTGGGCCAGTGCCGTGGGGGCTCTCTTTTTCTTCCACCGCCGCCATGGCCTCCACCATGGCGGAGGCGGAAGAGAACCCCCCTACCGTTCATGCGCCGGTGTGACGTCAGCCGTCGCTGACGCACCGGCGCATGCGCGCAGCGGCGAAGGCCTTTCGGCCAGCCCCAACGCCGGTCGGCGGGCGTCAAAGGCCATTGGCGCCGGTTTTGGCACCAGTCGGCGTGGCGCCAAACCACTCCGGCGCGGGCCTAGCCCATAGGGGTGCGGAGAATTCCGCACCTTTGGGGAGGCCCGACGCCAGAGTGGTTGGCGGCACTCCGCTACGCCAGGACCCCCCTCCCCGCCGGGTAGGGGGAGAATCCCGGCCCTGGTCACCACACTATAGAAAGGAAGTGAAGGAGGTGCAGAGGAGATTCACCAGAATGTTGTCTGGGCTGGGTCGTTTCAGCTATGAAGAGAGATTGTATAGGGCTGGAGTTATTTTCCTTGGACAGAGAAGACTGAGGGGGATCTGATTGAGGTGTATAAAATTCTGAGGGACATACATAGCGTGGATAGGAAGGAACTTTTCTCCTTAGCAGAGAGGTCAATAATCAGAGGGCACAGATTTAAGGTAATGGGCAGGAGGTTTATAGGAATGTGAGGAAAAATATATTCACCAAAAGGATGGTGGGAATCTGGAACTCACTGTCCGAAATGTGGGGGGGGGGGGGGGGGGGGGGGGGGGGGGGAGGAAACCTTCACAACATTTAAGAAGAATTTAAATGAGCACTTGAAATATCATAGCATGTAAGGCTGCGGGCCAAGTGCTGAACAATGGGATTTGAGTTAACCGGTGCTTGATGGCTGGTGCTGAAGGGCCTCTTTCTGTGCTGTAAAAATCTCTATAACTCCATCTAATCACAGCATTCAGATGTGTATGTAGATTGGCTCTTGAACTCTCCAGGCATTGTGGTTCTCTTGTAGATAACTTGGATTGTGTGCAAACCCCTTCCACATGGCTGCCTTCATGTTGGCTGTACATTTCTGCATGTTTTACGATAACTGCTGCACAGTTCCCTGTAAACGCAAAGGATATTGTAAAAACACTTTACTAGCTTGGCCTTTCTTAATTTTGGGAAGAACTGAAACTTGCCATACACCAGCCGGCCATGGCTTCTGAATAAAATCTTTCTACATCTGGTTTACAGTTGTTTTGAAAATGTGTCACTTGCTGGGAGGATTTAGAAATGGAGTCAATGCCTCAAGAACCACAGAGAATGCTTGTTTTGTGACGCAACTCTGTGGTTCAGTGTAGCCCTTGCCAATGCTCTGAACAGGTTTATCACCCAACACAGCACCGGTTAACTTAAATCCCAACGTTCAGCACTTGGCCGCAGCCTTACATGCTAGGATATTTCAAGTGCTCATTTAAATACTTGAAATGAAAAAATGAAAATCGCTTATTGTCACGAGTAGCCTTCAAATGAAGTCGCTGTGAAAAGCCCCTAGTCGCCACATTCCGGCGCCCGTTCGGGGAGGCTGTTACGGGAATCGAACCGTGCTGCTGGCCTGCTTGGTCTGCTTTCAAAGCCAGCGATTTAGCCCTGTGCTAAACTTCTTAAATGTTGTGAGGGTTCCCGCCTCCTCCCCCCTTGCCCCCCATTTCAGACAGTGAGTTCCAGATTCCCACCATCCTTAAAGCTAAGGTGAGCTTTAACTTGTGATGACTGGAAGACTTTAAGAATATTGGGTTCTAGGTATTGGGCAATTAAAGGATTAAGCACTTGTGGTTAGAGTGCATTTGACTGCAATGGTCATGGTTTTTTAAAAAAAAAATTCTGTTTTGCAGGGCCAGTGTGCTCTTAGCAGCCAGGAGATGAAATTGACAAAGCAATTTATTTTTCAGTCTGGGCTAATGGACTGTGGTTTGACTGGGAACGTCCCTGGAGAGTTAATGTGCTTTGCAACCTACATCCTGTGGACATGAGGTTATTGCTGGCTGGAACCTAGGAATTCAGAGAGACATTTTGAAAAGTTTTAGCGAGGCAATTTTGTGGAGAAACTTTGAAGAGAGGAATTGAATTCTGATCTGCCTGACACTGAGTCCACAATTCTCCAACAGTAAAATAGATTGAGAGCTGGATGTTCTTTTCATGATGTTTAATGGTAAATGGAGTAGTAGTGTTTTAGGAATAGTTGTAAGCTGTTCTTTGGGGGTGTGAAGTTAAAAAGTTTTGTATTAAAAGTTTAATACAGTATCCAAGCTCTATTTTCACATGCAATCACTCCTGGAGGGAATCATTCTTTCTTCACAGTATTACAAATAAATTAAAACATTAGGGTTTCAGTTCAGTACCTATGGTATGGAGATAGGGAGGAAAGGGCTTGGTCTTCAGACCTTCAAAGGTTTCTCAGAAGAGAAATATCAGCCTGGGCTTTTCCAAGCCTTTCATGCAGATCTTTAAACTTCCACAGACCTGGTTGGAGAGAATGCTTGCAGCATTTAAATCAGGAGTCAAACCTTCATAGGCCTAGGCGGAGCGTGTTTAAAAATCGCCAGCCTCAGCTGATGAGAACCTGTTCTTCCTAAGGTGTTAAGCAGTACGGATTTAAATGAAGCCATAACTCCTTTGTTCCAGAAACCTCTGGGGCGTTCCATTAATCACAATTGAGAATAGAGTATATCCCGGAATCCCAGAAGAGTCGATTGGCTACGAGCCAAGTCCATAAAAATGACATAACAGGACTATGACACACAACACACTGCATGGAGTGGAATCCCCTTCTAATTCCAGCCAATTCAAAAGCATCTTGCAGCTGGGAGGGGAGGGGGGTTCAATAGTCTGTAGTTTAACAGCATCCATCAAAAAGTAGCCAGCAAGACTGGGGTTAAAAGGACACAAGGGTCAGACAAGGATTTAAAAGAGGTTCCTTACACCTATCAGTACTCTTTGTGAGAGGCTGGTGAAATGATTTCTGTATGGTACTGTTATGACACTCTGGGCTAGGGAGCGGGCAGTTAGAGCCCCCCTTGACTCGGAGTCGCAACACAATTGAATTAACCAATAATTCTTCGAAAAATACCTGACATCTGTGGCCCTTATTTGCACAATAATTTCAGTCACAAGGTTTGTAAATGTAATCCCTATTAACTTTTATTAACAACACGAACTATGCAGCAAATACAACTGGTATCTATCATCTACTTTCTAATCTCCACTTAACTTGTTCTCTCTCTCTCTTTTATATATAAACATATATTTATTTATATACATGCATGTGTATATATATATACACTCACAGACAAACACAGAAGGGAAGAGAGGGGTAAAATACAAGAGTCCTTGTTTCAGATGGTTGTTGCTAGCACACTTTCTTTCAAACCAGGCTTTCATGTTGACGTTTCTGTTTTCCAGTGCAGTTTCAGAAATACAGCAGATTGTCTGGAGAAAACATGAGAGAGAGAGCAGCTCCTTTTCCCTGAGTGTCCAGGATTCAAAGTATGCTTTCTTTAGGTCTCCGGAATCAGTACACTACCTATGGTATGGAGAGAGAGAAAGAAAAGGGTTTGGTCTTCAGGATCTTTTAAGGTTCTCAGGAGAGAAATATCAGCCTTGGCTTTTCCCAGCCCAGATCTCCCACTCAGGTAAGATTCAATCACCACCGTTACCAGGCAGAATACATTGGCCACCAGCCAACCAATCTAACTGAGTCCCATCCCCTCTCTGGGTGCCACAAAGCCTGAGTTCTGTTGTCCAATGCTGGCACCATATACTATGTTGTAACTATTGAATCCCTTATTCTCTCTGCTGCCTGACTTAAAAGATATGTGTTCATTAAGCATCCATGGATCAAAAATGATAACGGCAAAAATGAAGAAAGGGGAAATAAGCAAATCATCAGAAGCACCCTTACACACTATTGCCCATCATTCCAAATGTTCAATGGAGTTCCTGCTGAATTTTCCTTGTGAGAAATGAACCAATGGTGTTTGCACATTTCTGCAGTCAAGTTGTAAATGGCAACTTACATTTGGTCCATGTACTGAATTAATTAAAAGTATGCACGATATACATGTCACCTTGGTACTTCTGATTGCCCGAAGAGATTTTTACTTTATTTATTTCAGTTGCAGCAGACCTGAAAGACTTTGGGCGAGATTCTCCGCAAATGCGGAGAATCGTAAAGGCTGCCATGGGACAGGCCATGACCCACAACAGCCTTCACGCCCACTTCCGGGGCCGATTCTCTCCCCCGGGCGGGGCTAGGAGCGCGGCCCCGTGCGTCACGGCGGCGCAGCCTTGACGACGGTCGTCAATGCCGCACGTCAAGCGTCATGGCGGCTGACGTGGCCAATAACATCAGCCACGCATGCGCAGGTGGGACAACGCCAACCCGCGCATGAGCAGATGGCGGTTTTTCTCCTCAGCCGCCTGGCAAGACGTGGTGACTTGATCTTGCGGGCGCGGAGGGGAAAGAGTGCGTCTGTTTTGGACGCTGGCCCGACGATCGGTGGGCACCGATCGCGGGCCTGTTCCCTCCCGAGCACAGTCGTGGTGCTCCCGTGCCAATCGGGCCTCTAGATGCCCCCAAACGGGCATACTGGTGCCCGTTTCACGATGGCAGCGAGCAGGTGTGTTTGCAGCCATGTTGAAACGGTGTGTAACGGCTCGGAGCCGCTCGGCCCATCGGCCATTTGAGAATCGCCGCTCTGCCGTTAAAAAACGCTGATGCTGCGATTCGTGGTCATGGTTCAGGCGTGGGGGGGGGGGAGAATAGCGGGAGGGCGTGAAAAATGTCCGGGAGGCCCTCCCGCTATTCTCCCACCGGGCGTGGGGGGTGAAGATCGCTCCCTTTGGTTTGAACTTTCAATCCCAAGTTGGGAGCATAGAGTCCAGGAAAATGATTGGCTCTGCAGACCCGACTCAGGAGAAAGTGCACTGGATGGTCTGATATTCGCTTTAGGGAGTGGGGTGGGTTTGGATGCTAACTAGAGTTGTGCTGGGCCCACTGCTCCAAGAAACAGTTCAGAGGTAGCCACAGCGGCTGCCAGATGCAGAGGCTAGGTGTGCAAAAGGCCCTCCCCGGTGATCCAGAACATAATTCTAGCTGTAAAATCAACCATAAATAAGCACTCCAATCCTTATCTTTTACACCTCCTCACAGCTCCACAGACCTCATCCATGCCAAATTATGCAACCTAATGGTTCCATATACCCCCATGGTCCTCATGCCCTCAATGGCAACATAACCTCCTCCTGGCCCTTTATTGCTCCAAATGCCAAGTCCCTGACAACTCATGTCCCCACTCATCACCACTTGCCATTTCACCCTGCATGCCAACACACCCAGTATCCACCATCGACAGATCCATGCTGAGGTGAAATAAAATAAAATTTAAGTGTCTAATGCAGACGTTATTTAATGAAAATACTCATTCATTTTTTTTTTTAAATAATTTTTATTGAAGAAATTTTTCAAAATACAAACATTTTAACCCCCCCTACATTTACATTTAAATTATAACAAACAAAGTCAAACCCCCCTACTTAACAAAAAAAAAGTCCCCCCACCCCCTAATCGCGTGTCCCCCCCCCCACCCCCCCCCCCCCCCCCCCCCCCCCCCCCCCCGCCGGCGAACCGACAGTCAGACCAACTTATCATTTCTGGCAGTGTCCTTGGGCAGGCCTTGCCGTGCCACCACCGCTACCGTACTTCCTTCGTTGTTGTCTCCCCTCCCCCCCCCTCCCTCCCGCCCCTCCCCTCCCTCCCGGGTTGCTGCTGTCACGGCCTCAGTTTCTATCTCTGATCTAAGAGGTCCAGGAAGGGTTGCCATCGCCTGAAAAACCCCTGCACCGACCCTCTCAGGGCGAATTTGATCCTTTCCAATTGGATGAAGTTTGCCATGTCGTTTAAACCAGGTGTTAACACTTGGAGGCCTTTCGTCCCTCCACTGAATCAAGATCCTCCTCCGAGCCACCAAGGACGCAAAGGCTAATATTCCAGCCTCCCTCGCCTCCTGTACCCCCGGCTCCACCCCAACCCCGAAGATCGCAAGTCCCCATCCTGGCTTGACCCTGGACCCCACCACTCTCGACACCGTCCCTGCCACCCCCTTCCAGAACTCCTCCAGTGCCGGACATGCCCAAAACATATGTGCATGATTCGCAGGGCTCCCCGAACATCTAATACACCTGTCTTCACCCCCGAAAAAACCGACTCATCCTTGTCCCCGTCATGTGGGCTCTATGCAGTACCTTAATTGAATGAGACTTAGTCTCGCACATGACGACAACGAGTTGACCCTCTCCAGGGCGTCTGCCCATGTCCCGTCCTCTATCTGTTCCCCCAGCTCTAACTCCCACTTATCTTTCAGCTCCACTACTGGTACCTCCTCCACCTCCTGCATAATCTTATAGATGTCCGAGATCTTCCCCTCCCCGACCCAGACCCCTGATAGCACCCTATCACTCACCCCCCTGTCGGGAAGCGCGGGGAACCCCTCTACCTGTCGTCTGGCAAATGCCTTCACTTGGAGGTACCTGAACGTGTTCCCCGGGGGGAGCCCAAATTTCTCCTCCAGCTCTCCCAAGCTCGCAAACCTCCCCTCTATAAACAAGTCCCTCAGTTGTCTAATACCCGCCCTCTGCCAGCTCTGGAATCCCCCTCCTGTATTTCCCGGCGCAAATCTGTGGTTCCCTCTTAGTGGTGCCCCTATCAGACCTCCCACTTCCCCCCTGTGTCGCCTCCACTGCCCCCAGATCTTGAGGGTGGCCGCCACCACCGGGCTCGTGGTATACCTCGTGGGAGGGAGCGGCCATGGTGCCGTTACCAGTGCCCCTAAGCTTATGTTGCCGCAGGACGCCCTCTCCATGCGCTTCCAGGCTGCCCCCTCCCCTTCCATCATCCACTTTCGTACCATCGATGTGTTTGCCGCCCAGTAATATCCTGAAAGGTTGGGTAACGCCAGCCCTCCACTATCCCTACTCCGCTCCAAAAAGACCCTTCTAACTCTCGGGGTGCCATGTGCCCACACATACCCCATGATACTACTCGTTACCTTCTTGAAAAAGGCCCTGGGGAGGAAGATGGGCAGACACTGGAACAAAAACAAGAACCTCGGGAGGACCGTCATTTTAACTGACTGCACCCTCCCTGCCAGCGACAGCGGCACCATGTCCCACCTCTTAAACTCCTCCTCCATCTGTTCCACCAGTCTGGAAAGTTCAACTTGTGGAGGGCCCCCCAGTTCTTTGCCACCTGCACCCCCAAGTACCTAAAACTTTTAACGGCTCTTTTGAAGGGGAGCCTCCCAATTCCCTCCCCTTGGTCTCCCGGGTGTATTACAAAGACCTCATTTTTCCCCAGATTTAATTTATACCCCGAAAAGTCCCCGAACTCCGCTAGTATCCCCATTACCTCCGGCATTCCCCCCTCCGGGTCTGCCACATACAACAACAAATCATCCGCATAGAGCGAGACCCGATGTTCCTCCCCTCCCCTTGTCAGTCCTCTCCACCCCCCTGAACCCCTCAGTGCCATCGCCAACGGCTCAATCGCTAATGCAAAGAGTAAGGGGGATAGGGGACATCCCTGCCTAGTACCTCGATGGAGCCCAAAATATTCTGACCTCCTCCCATTTGTTACCACACTCGCCATCGGAGCTGAATAGAGCAACTTTACCCACTTGATAAATCCCTCCCCAAACCCAAACCTTTCCAACGTCTCCCACAAGTATTCCCACTCCACCCTGTCAAATGCCTTCTCCGCGTCCAGCGCTACCACTATCTCCGCCTCCCCCTCCACTGCTGGCATCATAATCATATTTAACAATCTCCGGACATTTGTGTTAAGTTGGCGTCCCTTCACGAACCCCGTCTGGTCTTCATGGACTACCCCTGGCACACAGTCCTCTATCCTGGTTGCCAGGACCTTTGCTAACAGCTTGGCGTCAACATTTAGGAGGGAGATGGGCCTGTAGGACCCGCACTGGACCGGGTCCTTGTCCCGCTTCAAAATCAAGGAGATCAGGGCCTGCGACATTGTTGGGGGCAGAACCCCCCCTTCGCGCGCCTCATTAAAGGCTCTCACCAGCACTGGACCCACCAAGTCCACAAATTTCCTGTAAAACTCCACCGGGAACCCATCCGGCCCCGGCGCCTTCCCCGCCTGCATCTGGCCTATCCCTTTAATTAGCTCCTGCAGTTCTATCGGCGCCCCCAACCCTTCTACCAGCTCCTCCTGTACCTTTGGGAACCCCAATTTGTCGAGAAAGTTCTTCATTCCCCCTCTCCTCTTCGGCGGTTCAGACCTATACAATTCCCTATAGAAGTCCCTAAAGACCCTATTCACCTCTTGCCCCTTCTGCACTACGTCCCCACCCCTCTCTCTCACTCCCCCAATCTCTCTGGCTGCATCTCGCTTACGAAGCTGGTGTGCCAGCATCCTGCTCGCCTTTTCCCCGTACTCATACGCCGCACCCTGCGCCCTTCTCCACTGCATTTCCGCCTTCCTAGTGGTCAGTAGGTCGAACCTGGCCTGCAAGCTACGCCGCTCCCTTAATAGCCCCTCCTCTGGTGCCGCCGCATATTTCCTATCTTCTTCTAGGAGCTCCCCCACCAGCCTCTCCCTTTCCTGCCTCTCCTTCCTCTCTCTGTGTGCCCTTATGGAGATCAGCTCTCCTCTAATCACTGCTTTCAAGGCCTCCCAGACCGTCCCCACCTGCACCTCACCTGTGTCATTCGTACCCAGATAGTTCTCAATGCCCGTTCTCACCCTTCTGCACACCTCTTCGTCCGCCAACAGCCCTACATCCAGGCGCCACAACGGGCGTTGATCCCGCGCCTCCCCCATGTCCACGTCCACCCAATGTGGTGCATGGTCCGATATCGCAATGGCCGAGTACTCCGTGTCCTGCACTCTCGGTATCAGCCCCCTGTTCAATACGAAAAAATCGATCCTAGAGTACACTCTGTGGACGTGGGAGAAAAAAGAATACTCCCTCGCCCTAGGCCTACCAAATCTCCATGGGTCTACCCCTCCCATCTGCTCCATGAACCCCCTTAACACCTCTGCCGCTGCCGGCCTCCTATTCGTCCTGGAACTCGATCTATCCAGCCCAGGGTCTAACACCGTATTAAAGTCCCCTCCCATGATCAGGCCCCCTGCCTCCAGTCCCGGGATGAGGCCCAGCAGGCGCCTCATAAAACCCGCGTCGTCCCAGTTCGGGGCATACACATTTACCAGTACCACATTCTCTCCCTGCAACCTACCCCTCACCATCACATACCTGCCCTCCTTGTCTGCCACCACCTCTGCCGCCGCAAACGACACCCTCTTTCCCACCAAAATCGCCACCCCCCGGTTCTTAATATCCAAGCCTGAGTGGAACACCTGTCCCACCCACCCCCTTCTCAGGCGGACCTGATCTGCTACCCTCAAATGAGTCTCCTGCAGCATTGCTACATCAGCCTTCAGTCCCTTCAGGTGTGAGAAGACCCTTGATCTTTTAACCGGCCCATTCAGCCCCCTTACGTTCCACGTGATCAATCGGATCGCTGAGCGACCCGTCCCTACTCCCTGTCGATTAGCCATGTCTTGTCCCTTGCTCGCCCCGGGTCATCCCTCCTTTTCTGACCAGCTTCCCATAGCGATGGCCCCCCCCCCCCCCCCTGGCTAGGACCCCTTCTAGCTGCGATGTACCCAACATCGTACTCCCGAGAGTCAGCTGGTCTCCGCTGACCCGGCTGCTCCTGCCACATTCCGACTCCTCCCGGTTCACCCCATCTGCGCCCGTGAAAGATCCCCTTAAAACCCCAGAGAAAGACCCGCATAATCAGCCCACTCCCCCCCCGTCCCGTCTCCCCAACTTAACGATATAAATACCCAATGGCAAATAAATACATAAATACTTAACTACATACTTAAATAACAAAATAATTAACTAGCTATCAACTAACAGTGTGCTCAACCATCACCCTCCATCAAACAGTATAAATAACCGCAGATAACCATAACCCGAAAAGAAAGAAAGAACAAAAAACAAGCACCCAAAGGAAAAGGGTAAAAGGGGTAAATAACTAAGGGAAATTGGAAACGGGAAAAAAACACCCCATAAGAAGCCAACGACCCACAATAGAGATTTCAACAGTTCAAATATACAGAAACACCCAACAACTCGAAACCTTCAAGATATTCAGAAAAGTCAACCGTTCGAGACAAAAAAACACCCCAAACCATCCACGAAACTGTTACCCAGTTCCGACCTGGCCTGAAAAAGAAAAGGGCCACTTGCTCAATCAAGAGTCCCAGGCGGCTACGACCGCCGGTGCTCCCAGGTTTTAGTTCGTGTCCAACTTTTCCTCTTGTACAAAGGTCCAGGCCTCCTCTGGGGACTCGAAATAATGATGTTGGTCCTTGTAGGTGACCCACAAGCGCGCCGGCTGCAGCATTCCAAATTTGATCTTTTTCGCGTGTAGCACCGCCTTTGTCCGGTTGTACCGGGCCCGCCGCTTTGCCACCTCCGCACTCCAGTCCTGGTACACCCTTACCGTCGAGTTCTGCCACTTGCTGCTTTTCTCCCTTTTTGCCCACCTCAGGACTTTCTCTCGATCACTTAGCCGCTGGAACCGCACCAGCACCGCCCTCGGGGGTTCGTTTGCCCTAGGCCTCCTGGCCATGACCCGGTATGCCTCTTCCAGTTCCAGGGGCGCCGGACCGGCCCCTTCCCCCATCAGGGAGCTCAACATCTCCGCCACATATCCCGGGAGATCCGACCCCTCCAGGCCTTCTTCCAGGCCCAGGATCCTCAAATTTTCCTCCTCATCCGAGTGTCCAGCTCCTCGAAGCGGCTCTGCCACTTCATGTGGAGTGCCTCGTGCACCTCCACCTTTGCCCCGATGACTGTGGCCTCCTCCTCCCTCGCGGTCATCTCCTGCTGCAGCTCTTTAATCGACGCCTCTTGGGTCGCCTGGGCTCCCACCAACCTGGTGGCCGTCGCGTTCATGGACTCTAAGAGCTCCACTTTCAGCTCCGTGAAAAAACGGAGGAGAGCGGCCTGCTGCTCCTCCGCCCATTTCTTCCATTCCTCCGATGCGCCGCCGGCCGCCATTTTGATTTTCTTCCCCCGCTTTTTTTGGGGAGCTGCTGCCGTTTTTCTTACCGCTCCACTCCGGGTACCGACCATAAAATCGGTCAAGTTCTCCTCAGGGGACCTTCCCCCACCGGGATTCGTCTTTACTGCACCTTTGGGGCCCTCCAGTTGGCCCGAAAACACCTTTGTCGCAGGAGCTTCCTAGTGTGCGACTTAGCTAGTCATAGCCGCACCCGGAAGTCAATACTCTCATTCATAAGAACCCATCACAACATTTATATTCCTTCAACTATATAATCCATTATAAAAACAAGCTTTTAATTAAGTGTGTAATCCCGTATAAAACAAACATTTGTATTCATAGACCCGCATCAAAGACTTTGTAGCTATTTGGTGCTGTTAGTTAATCTATGAACTGGCAGACACCTCACTGTGATAATGATAGGCTGTGAAATTAGTCATCCTGCACAAATCCTATAGTGGTAAAATTCGGGTTTATGGAACAGATAGCGTGAAATAGCAAGCACTGTTTTTTTTGTGGTTTAGGAGAACTAATGCCTTGTAAGCTTGATAGTTCACTTCATAGTTTGACAGTTCCTTCACAGTTTGACAGTTCCTTTGCCGCCCTTGACAGTTTAATCAGTTTGACAGTTGCCTTGAATGATTGACAGTTCAAATGCGTTCATCCACTTTTTATGCACATGCATTTTATTTTTCAGAATTCCAAAGGGCACCTGACCGTCTCCCAGGAGTTTGAAAAGGAGTTTGAGCCAGATTTGGAAATAGCATATTTAGAATTGGATCTCTGGTATCATTTTGGCTTTACCAGATAATTCTCTCCATCTTTATGAAAATTCAAGGTTTGTTTACTCAACTTCCATTCCTGCAACTTTGACTTGGGATTGTGCAGGTGCTAGCCCGTCAGTAACAAACAAGGCCACCTTCCTTCCCTAGGTACCCAGCTATTAAAACCTCCAAAGATTGATCTCTAAAGACAGGGATCTTCAGCACTGCTCTGCCTGTGTGTTTATTGTTCCAAGATGGCTGCTCTCTTTAGTAAGAAATTTCAGGCTGCTCTTCTCTGAGGACAAGCAGACTAGATGCCGGCTCATGTATGTTTCTGATGAGCAGCCAACCAATTTCAAAACCTGAAACCTTATGCATTTTTGCCATGTCCAGTGTGTTCCTTTGTCTGAAGGGGAGTAGTTTGCCTCTCCGTAAGTGGGGCCAGTTTAGCTCACTTGGCTGGACAAACTGTTTTGTGATGCAAAGCGAGGCCAGCAGTGTTCAATTCCCGTACCTTATTCATGAAGGCTCTGCCTTCTCAACCTTGCCCCTCGCTTGACGTGTGGTGAACCTCAGGTTAAATCGCCACCAGTCAGTTCCCCCCTCAAAGGGGAAAAGCAACCTATGTGACTATGGCGGCTTTTACCTTACTATGATGAGGCCAGCCTTACCAATTGTCAGTGCGGGAAAGCAAAGCCACAGTTAAATGCAGCTGTAATTTTGTGGCAACTTGAGTTTGCATGTTTGATAATGCTTTCAAATATTTAAAAAGGCTGAAGTGACATAAAAAATGCTGGGTTAAACGTTATGCTATATTTCCAAATGACGCAGTGCGTTTAGAATTTAGAGGGAAGTCAAATATTAATTCCTCAAAAAAAAAATTAAGTGACCATACACAGTGCACATTATTCGTGGTTACCTTGGAAATATTGGCGAAGCACACAGTTTTGTGATGACTTGCAAGTTCCATTTATGTGATTTAAATTTAAATTGTGATTTACTCTCCATAAATAAAGTGGAAATAGCTCAGCGAGAAATCTCATCACTTAATTACCACCTAAAATATCAAGCAAAACAATCCATGGCAAAATTATACTGTACGGTGAAAGCATCCACTCTAATTATGGTGGTTTCATGAGCATAACATTATCTAGGAGGAGCGGAACCAATCTTAACATTGCAGAAATGCCTAATCTCGTCTCATCACTGGATTGTAGAATATGCTGTTTATTGGCATTTTTCATGGAAAATGAAATTAATTTCAAAGAAACCTTTATATATTTCTTAGCACTTCACAAATTCGGGACAAGAGAGCTCAATACGTATTCAATCTCACGCTTTGTCTTAGTATTGCACATTAATCTGCATTTTGTGACTGCCGTTATTTTCATGCTGATGGGCCGCCGATTTGTGTCAAATAATGTCAATCAGGAAATCTAAGCACCTGAATTGATGCCAGTTCTCAATGCTTTTAAACGTATAACAAATCTGAATGTCAACATTTCTTTCTCAATTGCCGAGCAGCTCATTGCAAATCACTTGTTTGGAAAACTAACACTCTGCGTTATTTTTCCCAAATAAAAAAATTCCTGGAAAGCTCAACCACTGGTGCTTCCTCTGGCAGAGCTGTGGGGTTTAACCAGCACAGGGTCTAGTTAAATTTTTAAAACATTTGTTTGTGGGCTGTAGGTGTGGCTGGCTGGGACAGCATTTATTGCCCATCCCCGAGGGCATTTAAGAGTCAACCACATTACTGCACGTCTGGAGTCACATGTAGGCCAGACCATGTAAGGACGACAGATTTCCTTCCCTAAAGGGCATTAGTGAACCAGATGGGTTTTCCCGACAATAGTTTTTCATGGTCATCTTTAAAATTTTTATTTTAAGATTTTTATTGAATTCAAAATGGTGGGATTTGAACCCGGGTCCGCAGAGCGTGACTCTGGGTTTCTGGATTACCAGTTCAGCAACAATACCATGATGCCACTGCCTCCCTCCATTACCTGTGGTACACAGCTTGTCTGGCACAATTGCTCAATGTGAATCCCTCCCCTTAATCTAAGCTGATTCCCAACACAGGAACAGTTTCCCAGAGACTCTGGCCTGCCGCCTACTTGACTTGGGAAATCTGGCAAAGCCATAGCTACCCTTCAAAGTGGAATTTGCGTGAGGACAAAGAACACATGGAAACTGATCACGGTGGAGACATGTAATAAACACTCATCTGTCTAATGACGAAAGGTTTGAGATCCTCCTCCAGGAAGTGAGCACTTTTTCTGATTGAGTGACATTCCCGTCTTTAGTCCCTGGATGCAATTGAGGAATAGGGTTGCTTGTACCGGGAAGAAGGTCGCTGTGGCATTCATTTGTGTGCACATTCTTCTGCGATTGAAGCATAGTGCAAACCTAAAACAAGGGGCAAAATTCTCCGACCCCCAGCAGGGTCGGAGAATCGCCTGGGGCCGCCGGAAATCCCGCCCCCGCCGTGGCAGAGATTCTCCGCCACCCGGGAAGTGGCGGTGGCGGGAATCTCGCCACTCCGATCGGCGAGGCCCCTGCGGTGATTCTCCGGCCCGGATGGGCCGAAGTCCCGCCGCCGAGGTTTGAACCACCTCTGTAACAGCGGGATCAGCGGCGCGAGCGGGCCCCGGGGTCCTGGGGGGGTGGGGGAGGTGATCAAACCCCAGGGGGTGCCCGATCGGGGCCCCCCGCTCAGACTCCGGGCCAGTGCCCTGGGTGCACTCTTTCTCCTTCCGTGGCCGCCACGGCCTCCGCCATGGCGGAAGCAGAAGAGAAACCCACATCGCGCATGCGCCGGTGGTGACGTCAGCGGCAGCTGGCCGCTGACGTCACTGCCGGCGCATGCGCCGACCGGCGAAAGCCTTTCGGCCAGCCCCGCTGCCGGGGGCACCGGTTGTTTACGCCAGTCTTCTGGTGCCAACCCCTCCGGCGCGGGGCTAGCCCCCAAAGGTGGGGAGAATTCCCCACCTTTGGAGAGGTCCGACCCCTGAGTGGTTGGCGCCACTCCCCTACGCCGGGACCCTCCGTCACGCCGGGTAGGGGAGAATCCAGCCCAAGAACACCCAACTTTCAAGCATTATGTTGCCCTTTTGCACACTCTCCTTGTGGAACTCAATGTGTTGCTGTGGAATAGCAAACTAATGCTGAAGCCTCCAACCCTAGTGTTTTTCAGCAGCCATGGATGCAGAAAGAGTGCCTGATTTTCTAAAAGTCGGTGTTTTGTATCAGTCTAACTTGATGGGAGAATTTGTCTCTGAATCAGAGTCGTAAATCCAAACGCCATTGCGAAGACTTCATATGATTTAGTGCAGTACCGTGGCAGTGCTGCGTTGTGAGACGTGCTTTCATTTGGCCTTGCCTGTCTGTTCAGACGGATGAAAAATATCTGATTGCACTTTTTGAAGCATAACAGGGAGTTTTCCCAGTATCCTGGTCAACCTTCATGCCTCAGCTAGCACCAGTAACAGCAGATTACTTGATTCTTCATCCCATCGTGGGACCTTGCAGTGCATAAAGTGGTTCTCCATTCGTCAACAAATCTCAGCAACGGGGCTTCCAGAAACAATAATTGATTTGTCGTGGAAATACTTGAGTACACACTGAGGAAATTATATGTAATGCATGTTTTTCGTCACTTCTTCCAAAATTACAGACAACACGAACCAGCGTTCCCTCTAAGTTTTCATTTGTTTATTCCACAGCGTGGTGTACAGCTCCTGCATAGGAGAGAGAACATTGCCCTGGACTGTCACTTACTGATAGCATCACAATGGCTTCCTGCATGATGATCACCCACATGCGTAATTATATTTCTGTACACAGATACTACCTGCACATTAACAGGGTACAAACTGTGTGTGAAGATTGATGTGAGGGATCATAAATACATACAATCTGCAATATCTTCCATTAGAAGGAAATCTACCATTTATTAACAATGCAATGTTCTGCCCTGCTAAACCCCCTTTCTGTAGGTGAAGCGCTAAAAGTATTTCCTCTTGCAAACACAGCAAGAGCCAGAATAGGTTTTCGACAGATGCAGTAACCCGCTGCTTGCTCCCTTAGGAGAGAAAGGGTTATTTTACTATCAGAACTTACTCCGTCAGGGCATATGAGAAAATCTAGTCATGTTTATGTGATATGTCACTCATTCAGCTATTTTTTGCTAAGTCTGGGTGCGTTACTGCACTTCACTATCCCAGAACTGAAAATCTAGGATAAAATATGAACCTGTCCGAAAGGAATGAAAGGTGCAGAAAATAAATGGTCAAAATTTAGTCCTGATTATGATTCAGGGTGATTCTCATCTGTTCCTGGTCTACATCTATTAGCTACTCAATATTCACAGAATAACTGACCTCTTAAAAGGCTACACATATCGGGAAGGTTACTGTTGGGATGTTTATCTAGAAATGTTTATTATATGAACTCTCACTTACTAGGCAAGACAGCAGATTGGTGAAGATTTGTACGCAGCGGGTATTTGCTTTTTAAACATTTCTAAAGAAGTGAATTTCACTGTATTGCAACGGGGGTGATTTTCCGGTGCAAATTCTGCTTTGTCGGGAAAATACTGGGAACATCCTGAACCGGAATTTGCGCAGGAAGATGTTACCAAGCCCTCCCAGCCAACGTAATCTGGTAGGACGTGTACCTGTTTACCATGAATGTAAACAGATTTCAAGTATGCAAAGACAGCATGACGCTGAATCTTTCGGTACCCACCTATTGGTGTGACGTGGCGCTAACGGGAATCACTACTGGGGCGGAATTCTCCGTTCCCGCGATAAATCGGGAAGGCCGTCGTGAACTCGGCCGAGTTTCACGACAGCCTCGGAGGCCGCACCTCTCACCTTATTCACCCCCACCTAGGCTAGGAGCGGCGCTCCGTAACTCTCGGCCGTCGGGCCTTGACGTTTGCGTCAAGGCGGCGTGCCGAGAATGACGCAACGGCGGCGCCTAAGTGACGTCAACCGCGCATGCGTAGGTTGGCCAGCTCTAACCCGCGCATGCGCGGCTGCGTCACAACGGCTGACGGCTCAAACCCGCGCATGCGCGGTTGCCGTCTTCCCCTCCGCTGCCCCGCAAGACGTGGCGGCTTGATCTTGCGGGGCGGTGGAGGGGAAAGAGTGGGCACCGATCGCGGGCCAGTCCCCTCCCAAGCATGGCCGTGGTGCTCACTCCCCTCTCTGCCCCCCACAAGCTTCAAACTAGCATCTGCCGCCCATGTTCACGACGGCAGCGACCAGGTGTGGTTGCTGCCGTCGTGAACCGGTTGGGAACGGCAGGCCGCTCGGCCCATCTGGGCTGGAGAATCGCCGGTCGCCCTGAAAAACGGCGAGTGGTGATTCTTCCGAGTTGGGGGGTGGGGGGGAGGTGGGAGAATCGCGGGAGGGCCTGGCGTGTCGTGAGTCACCAGGCCCTCCCGCGATTCTCCCACCCGGCGTGGGGAACGGAGAATCGCGCCCCTGGTCTCCACAAACTGAGATCTGATGTGATGGCCATGCAGAAGGGGGGGGGGGGGGGGGGGGGGGGGGGGGGGGGGGGGTGGTGGGGCTCGGAGGCCATTGTAGCCTCTGGGTGTTCGGAACTATGGTGGGCACTGCTCCCTGGCACCCTGGCACTGACAACATGGCACTGCCGACTTGAAGAGGTGGCGCCTGAAGGGGCGGGGCCTGAAGGGAGCAGAGCCTGAAGGGGTGGGCCTGATGGGGCAGGACCTGAAGGCAGGCTGAAAGGGAGGGCATGAGGTGGATGGGGCATGAAGAGTGAACCATTGAGAGGGCCCCGATGCTGGTGATCAATGTGTGGCAGTGGGAGGTGGGGGTTTGTACATGCCAGCAATGAGGAGGAGTCCCAATGTCTATGCAGGGTCTTTGATTTTGCTGTCAGTTTGGGT